>NC_012871.2:51774903-51995747 GCF_000003195.3 Sorghum bicolor
GGCCTAATTTCCATCATCGGCGAATCTATCCATTAAAAACCGTCGTCAGAACCGACTGCTTGGATCGGTGGAATCTCATAATCGGCAACTTTGAGAAAATCTTTCTCCCAAACTTCTCCTGAAATGCACCTGGTCCTTTCGTAAGTATCCGCTTCTGCCGATGCGATAACATAAGAAGAATCTCCTGGGACAATCTCAATCTTGTCACCTACCCACTGAACCAAGCATTGATGCATTGTAGATGGGATACAACAATTGGCATGAATCCAATCTCTTCCCAATAATAAGTTGTAAGCACCTTTTCCGCTGATCACGAAAAAAGTTGTCGGCAAGGTTTTGCTGCCGATGGTCAACTCTGCACATATCGCCCCCTTGACTGGAGACACGTTTCCTTCAAAGTCTTTGAGCATCATATCGGTCTTGGTCAAATCTTGATCCCCTTTCCCAAGCTTCCGATATACTGCATACGGCATAATATTAATAGCAGCTCCACCATCAACTAGGATCTTGGTCATTGGCTGCCCATCAACCCTTCCTTTGAGGAACAGAGCTTTAAGATGCTGCCTCTCGTCATCGGCAGGTTTCTCAAAGATAGCCGTCATCGGATCCAGAGCCAACTGAGCTATCTGATCAGAAAATTCCAACTCATCATCACTGGCTGGTGCAAGAAACTCCATCGGCAACATGAAGACCATGTTGACGCCTGCCGATGGACCTTCCCTCTTAGTGTCTGACGGCTGCCGACTTCCAGAGTTCTCTCCCTTGTTTAGCTCTTCTTGCCTTTCACGTTGCAATCTCCTTTTTTGTGTCTTGGTTAATCCTCCAGGGCACCATGGAGGAAGTGGCCTTTGCCTTGCCGTCGGGCGTCGGTTCTCCCTTGACTCCATACGATGCGTGTTAGCATCCCTGCAAAATATGAATTCATCGGGAACCCGCGCATCAGCCATTTCCTCGAGCTCTTCTTGGTTCCTGGGAAAATACTGGACACGGTCACTAAGTCTGTCGTGCCCACTAAATCTGCCCCCCAGCCGGTCATGAACTGACACCCTTCCTCTGATCGGCCCATTAAATCGCCGTTCATCATCATGATAATGCCGATCGATCCTATCGTACCGATCATAACTGTTGCACTCAGGGCAGTCTCTGACAGTAGGAAGCTTGATATTTTCCTCCCAACAATGGATGAAGAATGGACAATTCCAATGATCCCTGTGCCGATTCCACTCCTGTCGGCGTCTTTCTTCTTCCCGTCGATAATATTCCTGCTGGCGCCGATACCGATCTTCCCGTTGTTGCCAATTTTCTCGAGGCCTTCTATGAGTTATGACGATACCAGATCGAGGAGGCCTTCCTGAGCTAGTTCCTTCCTGGACCAAGCCCTTACTTCTTGCATCGGCAGTAGTAACTTGATGCTGAGGATCTACCGATGCACTCTTCTCAGCTGTCTCCGATGTTAAGACCTTAGCCTTCCCCTTAGCATCCAACATGTTTGTCGGGAAAGGATGTTGGTCTATCTTCATCGGCTTCTGGGCTTTGGAACTGTCAAACTTGATTCTCCCTGACTCTATAGCCGATTGCAGCTGCTGTCTGAATACTTTGCACTCGTTGGTGTCATGGGAAGTTGCATTATGCCACTTGCAATATCTCATCCTCTTCAACTCTTCTGCCGATGGGATCACATGGTTAGGTGACAGTTTGATCTGACCTTCCTGAAGTAGAAAGTCAAATATCCTATCAGCCTTAGCGGTGTCAAAAGCAAACTTCTCTGGTTCCTTCTGCCCAAAAGGACAAGACATCAGCTTCTTGTTTTTTACCCACTCTGCCAAGCCGATTACTGGTTCTTCATCAGAATCTGAGCTTGTTGCTTCATCGACAAATGACACTTTCCTATTCCATGCTCTTTTAGGCTCGAAAGGCTTGATGTCTTGATCAGAAATCCTCTGCACCAAATGACTTAAACTTTCGAACTCCTGAGAGGCGTACTTATCCCTGATATGTGGCAACAAACCCTGGAAAGCCAAATCGGCTAGCTGCCGATCATCCAGAACCAAGCTATAGCATTTATTCTTGACCTCTCGTATCCTCTGCACAAAACCCTCAACCGACTCATCATTACGTTGCCTCAACTTGACCAAGTCGGTGATCTTCTTCTCATGAACCCCCGAGAAGAAGTATTTGTGGAATTGCTTCTCTAGATCGGCCCAAGTAATTACTGAGTTGGGAGGTAATGATATGAACCAAGTAAAGGCCGATCCAGACAATGATGATGAAAATAGACGAACCCTCAATTCGTCCCTGTTACCAGCCTCTCCACATTGAATGATGAACCTATTGACATGCTCCATGGTTGACGTGTCGTCCTGCCCGGAAAACTTTGTAAAATCCGGTACCTTGTACCGATGTGGAAGCGGGATCAAATCATACGCGGGGGGATACGGTGTCCGATAAGAGTAAGTGTTGACTTTGGGTTTTATCCCAAATTGTTCCCTCATTACTTCAGCAATCTTATCGGCCCAACATGCATCGACATCTTGCCGATGAGGCGGCTGCGGATCTGGCACTTGGTGGCGAATCTCCACGTGTCTGTTCGGGACGTGATCTGCACGGAACATTGTATTGATCACCTGTCCTCCAATCTGCGGACCACCAAACTGCTGTCCACCGATTGGCTGTCCTCCGAGTTGCTGTCCAAAATTCATTGGCTGGTTGGGAATCCCCTGACCTTGGAACCCGGGATAGACCTGCCCTTGCTGGAACCCTGTAGTCTGGTAACTCTGCTGGGGCGATTGTGGAAAGGCTTGCTGTCCAAGCCATCCATTATTAGCGTTCATCAGCATAGGTGCTGCCGATGATTGGTAATTGGGTACCGTCGTTGAATTGACATACCCCGACTGAGCCATAGACCTCTGTTGCATCAGCATTGACTCTGCCGATGCGTTGGGCATCTGGAACATTGAATCTTGAGGATTTCCAGTGTGAGGCCTTGCAGTAGTAGTTGTGGTATACCGAGGACTCTGGTTCACCGGCGCATTGGGAGGTGCCGATGTCATAGGAGTTTTGCCCCTCATGTCAGTTATTTGTGATGTTCCCGGTGTCAACTCTGGAGGCATACCGTAACCCCACCAGTTGGGAGGAAGAGTCAACCCTGACATTGCCGATGCCAACATATCTGTTGTCAGTTTATGCTGCCCAACTGAAATTTGTGGGTTGATTGTCATCGGCATAGATAGTGCACCAGTAGTCCCCGATGTACTTGGAGGGACGGCAGATTGTGCACTTGCAGTCGTAAGGCAGCCGATGGAGCCGTGACCTCTGGTGCCATTGGCTGATGATGGGAGGGGCCCACATAATCTGGTGGGATTTGTCCTTCCTTGAAAGTTCTTGCCACGGCATTGAAAACCGTATTAGACAGTACACCAGCTTGGTTAATCAACGCTCGATTGATGGCATTGTCAACCATCTCTTGAAGCTTGCCAGGATTGGCGTCAAAGGTAACCTGCCGTGGTGCCGGCAGTGCATCTTTCTGGACCACTTCGCCGCTCCTGTTTATGCTGAAAGACCTCAGGCATTGCTGCTTGAACTCTTCCATGGCTTGGGCAATAGCTTGCTTCTGCTCATCCTTGAGGTTGGCCTCCGTCACGGGGATGACGTTCTCTTGATCGAGGTCAGAGATCGACATGTTGATCTTGATCTTGAATCCTGTCCCACTGGGCGTGCCAAAAGATGTGTTGATGCAAAACTGATCTGCAAACACAAAGGGCTAATACCCGATTCAAACGTTAAGGCGTGCCAGCCGATTTGACCTTGCTATCGGCAAAGGTGATAACTCGAATACTTTAGTCCTGACAACAGCGATGCGCCCGGATGTCACGGCTAAGAGGTACTCACACGGAACTTGAGAACACGCCGAGCTTAAGTCGACGAATTCCTAAGAACTCGTAACAAAAGGAAAAAGTATGACGAAGTCGTCGAAAAGTAAATGCTGGAATATGAGTAAAAACGTGTGTTTGATTCATTGATTGATTTTTATTACAAGGCCCTAGGGTCTATATTTATACCCTGCTCAAAGAGCTACAACCAGACACGATTAGAATTCGAATTCCAAATTACACGGAATCCGTATACAAAACGATGCAAATAATTAAGGAAATAACAAAACTATCCCTCGTGACAAACCGAAACTCCTCCACATAACGACCGGCAGCTTCCGGACTCCCTCTTTGCATCATCGGCAGACCCTTTGCCATAGTCATCGGCAGACTTTCTTATCTAGCCATCGGCACCATATTACTGCCTGTGGACTTAGTCACGTTCAACTTCTCCCTCATCGGCAACCATCCCCATTGGCAACCCACTTTGTAAACATCGTACTGCCACCTTATCCTGCCATCCTAGACACGTGCCCAAAAACGGTGTCAACACAGTCATACTCTGTGGGGAGTGAGCTCTATGATGGATGCTACATTGTTACATACTAGTACCTGATTGTAGTATACGGCAACAATGTGTTAAAAAATTAATTGTGATGCTTGCAGGATTCATCTCTTCTGCTGACAGGCCCGTCTCGTGCAGTTGTGATAATGAATCCAGTTACATTTGGAGTTGATCTGAAAGTAAAGGGGGAAACAGAGGCTGAGGATAAAGTGTTGAGCCTGCAAATCTTCGAATATGACAGACCTGCTGCTTATGGTAGTAATGCATATGTGACTCATAATTGTTGCTCAAGCAAGCGTAGCACGCTTGGGTTCAAACTTGCTACACTTCTTGACACAGTTGAGGCTACTGTAGTTAGTGCCAAAGTTGTTGGTGGGTCATGGTTGGACCATTTTCGAGGACGAGTTGTTTGCCGCACCGCAAGCGCTAGTAAAGAGGATATTGTGTTGCTTGATTCTCAAGATGGAAGAATGCCTATCACTGCTGATGGTGAAATTGAGCTCTCAAGGAGTGTTGTTTCTGTGGAACTAACTGGACAGCTCATTTTCCGTGTGGTGGCCTCACAGATGGGTGACAAAACAGATGTCATCGACCAAGCTGTGGCTTTTTTCACGCCCACGGTTAGAGGCAAGAGTCATGGTACTTGTGAACTGGGTTTTTGTAAGTTGGAAGTCGTTGTTGCCTGGTCCCTCTTCTCAACCATGGAAGACCTTCGCCTTCAAAACCGCATCTGAATAGGCCTGATTCATCATGGTCGTCCTAGATGCATGGCTCAGTGTTGTTTCAAAGCTCTACTAGTAGTACTCTATCTATTTGATTGCAGGTGCTTATGTTACTTATATTGTGTGTTTAAGGCAGTATGTATCTATAATCTCTGATTGTCATAACTAAAGTCGATCGTGAAACCTGTGGGGTTCCAGTAGTTTTATAGGGTTGTCATTTGTATAGGTTCCACATTGTGGGTGCATTGTCTGTTGAGAGATGTTATCGCAAAAAAAAAGTCTGTTGACTGTTGTCAGATAGGCGTTGAATATTCTCTCTAGAGATACGTGAGTTCATTGTTTACTGTGTACGATTGAATTTCTGTACTTCTTTTTTGATGTTTTTTTTTGAGGAAAACAGGAGGGGCTCCGCCCCTACTGGGATTTTATTAAAACTTTAAAAACAGAAGCGCCGAGTACAAACATTAAGGTACAAAAAAGGAAACGAAAAAAATAGAAAGGATTACACAAAATTGTCTAGCCATAAATCTATTGAGGGGTGATATCTTGCTTTTGCTCGTAGAATAACTAGAGCAAACTCCTTCTGAAAAACCGCTTTGCATCTTCGAATTGTATGCGCCATATTTCTGAAGATAATGTCATTTCTCATCATCCAGATGGACCAACACATAGTAATGATGATCTCCATAAAAAAAGAACTCCCAGCTGAGTCCTAAGACTTTCCAGAATGATTGCAATGTCATCCGAGTTTGGTATGAAGACTTGTAAACTGTACCAACAGGCCATCGCAAAAGGGCAGTGAAAGAATAGATGAAGTATATCTTCTTCCAGGTTGAGAGAATAGCAGACACAATTATAATCTTGAAGAAACATCCCTTTCCTTTTGAGGAATGCTCGAGTGCTTAATCTGTCACATAGGATTAGCCAGAAGAAAATTTTCCTTTTGTTTTGACAGCAAGAGGTCCAAAGCCATCTGAAAGAAGAATGAGTCTGACTATGTCCAACCAAATGTTTGTACACCTGGTTGGAAGAAAAATGAGTAGAACCCCAACGATAGGACCAAACATCATTATCCTGACTAAGATGCAAGGTCTGCAGAGCAGTAGAAAGATCTTGAAATTGTTGAAAAGCTTCTACCGAAAGAGGAAGATGGAAAAGCTCCTCAAGAGAGATGGAAGAGACAACAGTGTTTAGAGTGACCTGTTGAGATTTAGCATATGAGAAGAGCTCAGGATACCTTTGATTAAGCCGAGTACCATTCCAGTTGTCAAGCCACATGAAGCAAGTAGAACCATTCTGAATATGAATTGAAGCCACCTCTTTGTAGGAATGCAGCAGTTTTAAAATGTCCCTCCACCAGAAGGAGCCTCTAAAGAGTCTATGCAGAGTAGGCAAATTATTCCTGGAGTAATAGTGTTCCCAGACCAAATGAACCCAAGGGATAGCCAGCTTATTGAAGAATTTATGCAAAAACTTCATGAGTAAACTCTCATTGTGAATTTGAAGATCAAGCACTCCAAGACCCCCTTCAATTTTTGGTCTACAAACCAAGGGCCAGGTAGCTTTTGAAGGCTTCTTACAATTCAAGTTGGATCCTCTCCAAAGGCAGTGCTTCCTAAATTTGTCAATCTGCTTAAGTACCGTCTTGGGAATCAAAAAGGTACACATAGCAAAAGTTGGTAGAGCAGAAAGAACAGCATTTGTTAATTGCAATCTGCCAGCCTCAGAGAGCAGGGAAGAAAAATTTACTAGTCTCCTTTCACATTTGGAAACAAGAGGCCAGAAGTGAGCAACCGAGGGTTTGGCAATACTTAGTGGTAGACCCAGATAGGTGAAGGGCAAAGTTTGTTTACTACAACCCAAGACCTCTGTCAGGATGTCCAACCTTTCATTAGAAATGTTGATAGGAACCATGAAGGATTTGTCAAAGTTTACTTTCAATCCAGAAGATTCTCCAAAAACATGTAAGATGTCTTTAAGGTGTTGAAGCTGAGATACATCCCCTTGCATGAAGATGAGAGTATCATCAGCATATTGGAGGATTGGAAAATCATTATCATGCTCCAGAGGTAGGGGTAAAGCCAGTCTATTATTAGCACAGGCAAGATTGAGGACTGATTGAAGCACATCAGCTGCTAGGACAAAGAGTAAAGGTGATAGAGGGTCACCTTGTCTGACCCCCCTTCTGCAATGGAACACTTTACCTGGGATCCCATTGAGATGGACAGAAGAGGTTCCAGACGTGAAGATTAACTTCATCCAATTAATCCATTTTGTTGGAAAACCTTTATGTTCCATTATTTGTAACATTAGGCCATGCTGCACTTTGTCAAAAGCTTTTTCAAAGTCCAACTTGAGAATAATGATTTCTTTCTTTGATTGGTGACACATATGCAAATATTCCAAGGCCCAGGCAACACAGTCTTAAATGGTTCTATTCTTAATAAAACCATATTGATTTTTATGAACCAATGAAGGGATCACAGATTGTAATCTGTTGGCAAGTAATTTTGTTATGAGTTTAACTGAATTATTGAGCAAAGAGATGGGCCTGAAATCAGAAACCATTGAAGGGTCATCCTTCTTGGGGATCAGGGTTATGTAAGAACTATTGATACTTTGCAAACAGAGATTTTTAGAGTAAAAAGCTTGACAAAGATCATAGAAGTCCTGACATATCAGAGTCCATCATTTCTTCAGGAAGTCAGTATTAAAACCATCTGGGCCTGGGGATTTGTCACAAGGGAGGTGCTTCACTATTGCATCAATTTCTTCATGTGAGAAGGGCTGAATCAGGCATGAAAGATCCACAGTATTCTGTAACAAATTTGGCAAGTCCAAGTGAACGCGTGAGAAGTTGGAAGTGCCCAGTCTCTCTTTAAAGGAATTCCAAATGAGATTAGCTTTATCCTCATGATTGAAAAGAGATTGCCCTTGGTCATTGACTAGACGAGTAATAAGACTGCGCCTATGCTTAACAGTAGCATTTGCATGAAAGAATCTTGTATTGGCATCCCTAAGAGTTACCCATTTGACTGTGCCCCTTTGTTTCCGGTATGCTTTTTGTTGTTGAAGCAGGGAAATAAGCTTGTCTTCCAAGATGGACCGAAAATTCCATTCTACAAGCGAAAGATCTCTGAAATCTTCTATCAAATTAAGAAAATCCAGTACGAGCTTGACGTGTGAAATATTTTGCTTTAAGTTGGAGAGAGATAATTTCCAAATTTTCAACACCTTTCTCAAGTTTTTAAATTTGGAAGTTAACAGTTTAGCAGCATCCAAATGATGAGATTCCATGGTCCAGCCCAGGGTAACCTGATTGAAGAAATCATCACGTTGTAACCAATAGTTTTCAAATCTGAAAAATATGAGTTTTGGGGATAGCAGTGGAGATAGAGATGAGGCAAGGAACATGATCCGAAGTTTCAGCAGTTAGAGTAGAAACATTGGTAGAAAGGTAATTAAGAGTCCAGGTAGCTAAGGTAAAAAACCAGTCAAGACGCTCCAACAGAGGTGGGTTTTGTTTATTGGACCAAGTAAAACGTTTTCCTTTTAAAGGTAACTCAATCAGTCCTAGAGCACTGATAGCCTCATTGAACAGATAGATTTCCGCATGATCAGCACCATCTCTATTCCTGTCTGCAGGACTACGATAGAGATTAAAATCCCCAACTATGAGCCAGTCAACATGGTCAGGCATTTGGATGTGTTTAAACCACCTGAGGAACTCTCTTTTGCCTTGAGGGGTGCAAGGGGCAAAGATATTAGTCAGAATCCAGGTTACATTCGTATGAAGGGACGTAAACTCGATGGAAACTACATAAGCATTCTGAAAGATCATATTGCCAGACAAAATAGCACTGTTCCAAACGATAATGGAACCCCCAGATGCTCCAACAGAGGGTAAAAAAGCGAAATCATCAAAGGAAGGAGGACAAAAATTACGAAGGTAGGAAGGATCAAAGTTATCACGTTTAGTTTCTTGTAAGCACAAAATATCACAATTATTGGCACAAAGCCTGTCACAGATAGCATTCCATTTTATGTCTGAGTTTATCCCCCTGATATTCTAGGACAAAACATTCCACTTTCTAACTTGCATTATAACAAAAGCATAAAAAACGGATGGAGGAACTATGACAACATCAACATCAGTTCTTGGATTGTGAAGAAGCTCCAGCTTTAGAGTCCTCATCAGCCGTTTCAGTGGCTGATTTCTTTCCTTTCTTAGCTTTAGTAGTAGGCTTCTTAGATGGTCCTTGATCCATCTCCTTTGCTAACCTTAACTTCTTGGAGGTAGGTTTCTGTACTGTAGCTTTGCTGTTCTTGGCAGTAAGCAGGTCGTCTGAGAGTTTTACAGCTTCAATGCCACAGAAAGCAGTTCCAAGGTCTTGCACTACAGACGAAGAAAGAACCGGAGGATTAGGTGAGCATCCTAAGCAATTTCTATCCTTGCAGATAGAGGATTTAAAACCTTTAGATTGATTATGGATTCGATCACTGCGTCTTAAATCAGCTTCTGAGATGTATGTTTTTTTACCTCTCTTTCCTTTAGGTGGCGTCTTGCAGATTGAGGGAGTTGGAGGGGGTGTAGCTTTGTTTTCATCAAAAAGGATTTGGTCGGTACCACCATCGGAGGAATTAGCAGACTGTCCAGAGTGATCTGACATGAGAGAACAGGTGATATCAGAGATGACCACAGAGGGTTTTGAGGGAGGTAAAGAGAAGGAGAAAGATTTAATATTACCAGAGAAGTTCTGAAGAGAAGTCCAAGCTTTAGATTGAAGAAATTCCTTAGCCCACTCATAAGAACCTTGTTTAAGCAGCATCAAAGTGAAGAAGTCCACCCACTGCGAAGGAACTGTGACCTTTGGAAGGCTGCTGTCTAAGCTGGCAAAGTATTTAGCCCAGCATCTGATGACCATTGGGCTTGGGCTGAGAGTAGATGAGCCACTAGAATCTGAAAGCCCAAGATCCATGAAAGTGTGCTTGTCCAGAGAGCCCATTTTTGCTTGTTGGTGAAGCAAATCAGGAACTAAAGGTGGGAAGAAAGTGTGGACAAAGCCCAGTTGCACCTGGTCTGGGTCAGGGATCTCCAACAGAGGTTGATTCGAAATAGGACTGCCACCCTGTTGTATTGGCGCCAAAGGAGCTTCCTGAGCTTGCTGAACATTTTCAGGTATCTGCAGATCCAAAGCAGGAACTTTATGTTGAGCATCTTCAGGTAAGCGCAGATCCAAAGCCTGATTATTTGGTGGAGCCTCTAGCTCAAGGTTCATGTCTAACCAGTCTATCAAATCTTCCTCTTGAATTTCCTCTGGCATGAGAGGTTGCAGATTGATGAAATCAGGAAAGGCCACAATTTCCACTGGGGGAATAGGAAGTTGTGCTTGTGGGTGGATGTCAGAGTCTGTGTCTGTGCCATCATCCATGGCTATCACTTGATCAGAAATTTCAGGTTGGTCAATAGCAGCAGGATTATTAACTTGTATGACTTCTTCCTCAGGGACACCATTCTCATTGTTGCCAATCTCATTATTATTATTATTACAATGGTCCAGCAGCTCCTGTTGCAGGGGAATAAGAGGTGGAGCCTCATCTTGATTAGGATTGGGGTGCTGAGCCACATTGTTGTTTGCATTTGGCTGATTCCAAGGAACCCAGCCCTTATCCTCAGCATTACCATTACCAACATTACCATTACCAAATGGAGGTGGGGGTGGACCTTGTCCTGGTTGACCATAACCGAAGAACTCAAAGTGGTTGGGATCAAGATCCTCTGGATCATCTAGAGGAAAGTCTTCATCCTGAGCTTGTGCACCTAACATTGTTGCTGAGATAATCTCACATTGCACTGTCCAGCTATTTGACTTAGAAGTTTCCCCTTCTGAAAAGTTGAAAAACCAGGGGATCTCATCTAAACCAAAAACTCTAACTTTGACCAGAGCTCTAACCATAATGTCATGATCTTCTTCCCAGACAATGAGCTTCCCAAAGCTGGAAACAGCCTTTTCAACCAGAGTATGGGACCAGGCATCAATATGAAGGCCAAGCATCATTAACCAAGCTTCATGAGTAAAGACAACAGTCCTATTATTCCAAGCCTTATCATGGGGGATGAAGGAAATCTGAGTGTTAACAAAGACATGGGGGCCATTACTGATCATAGCATCTCTGTGTGAAACCCGACTGAAAGTTACATAGGCCTGCCCAAAAGGACAAGGCTGAATCGAATGATATGGGATGCCCATCTGAACATTGAGAAACTCAGCTAAAGTTGTACGAATAGCAGGGAAATCTAGCTGAGCCTGCGGCAACGGGTAGATAAAAGCAATGGCAAGGTCATTGTTGACATGTTTTAGAGCACCAGTAACCACTCGACGCATTGTAGGTCTTCCCGGCACCATAACTCTCTGTCCCTAGGTGGGCATGAAAGGAGCTGGATCAACAAATCGATACGCCATAGCACCTTGATTGGGGTTTACTGAAGCAGAAAGAGGGGTTTTTAGAAACCAGGAAATGTGTACCGAGGGAGGAATAACGAGAGAAGAGAGCCGGGCATGGTCTGTGAGGGAAGAAAGGGAAAGCACTGACCGAGAAGAAAACGGGGAGGAAGCAGACTCCTCGTCGACGTCGTCGATGAACTCCGGCGCTCGGAGTCACCACGATAGCGTCCAAGGAATGACAATAGGAGAAGGAGGCGAGTGAATGCTAGAAAATTCGCTAATAAACTCTATGATCGACCTATAGAATTTGGGGCCATGAGAGAGGGGAGGCCCACCGATCAGCGACATCGAGGGACGGTGGACACGAGAACTTGAAGCGACTCTCTGAATAGAAGGAGGCAAATCCGGCAGCGCCTAATGTTCTTACAGCCAGGCCGCGAGTGGGCCGGAGATAAACAGAAAGAGCACAGAGTCAACAAAGGCCCATGGGATTTGTGGACGCGCTGGGGATCTGGGATCGGCCCCAAAATGCCGGCTTCCAAAAAAGAAGCACTTTTTTGAATTCCATGGATGGCGCCTCTTTTAATTCCATGGATGGCGCCTCTCTTAAAACTGACTTAACGGCACAATTAATAGGTTTTTGGAAATTCGAAAACTCCATGGATTTGGAGCTCGAAGCAGGAAGACTAGAACTTGGAGCAAGAACAGGAATAGCAATGGCACCCGTTAGACGTACCAATTTGCGGTGAGAAACCTCAATCCATTCTGCTGCTTGTTCTTGGCACCAACTCTTGTATTCAGCTAGAAAATTATCCAATCAACTGGAAATCTATTTTCACATCATATTGACGCTAAACTTTTTAATTTTGTTATTTATTACTCGGAATGCTAGTAGGGTATTGTTTACATCAAATAAAAAATCTATTTATCATATAAAAATATATATCTTGATGAACACACCCTTTGACCGAACCCTAAATTGTCCCAAATGGAAAAGTCATGAATACAAAGTTTGTTGCACTCATCAAGTTCTACATTTTGTCTAATGGTCAACTTTTCTTTTGGAAAAGTTTGAACCACTAAATTTTGAATTTTCAGAGAATTCATGGCCACGCAGCGGTTTTGGAACCCTAGATGGTCTCGAATGGAAAAGTCATGAATACCAATATTGTTCCACTCATCAAAATCTACATTTAATATATAGACCACTTTTGCATTTGACAAAGTTTTAGGAAGGTGTAGTTGAAAATCCACAATTGACACATATAGTTTCATATAGTTTGTGTGAGATTCAAAAATTGGTGGGTATTGTTAACTTAAACTTTCTCAAAAGGAAAAGTTGTATATATAAAAAGTTTAGATCTTGATGATATCTAACAACTTGGTATTCAATTTTTTTTCATTTTAAGTAATTTAGTTTGTCATTTGACCAAGTTTGACCAAAACCCGTCTTGGATTTTATAGAAATGTGATTAGGATTGGCTAAAAATTATCCAAATGGAAAAATGGACAATATATAAAATGTAGATCTTGATGATCTCTAACAACTTTGTATTCAAAATTTTTTCATTTGAAGTCATCAAATGGGCCATTTGATCAAGTTTGACCAAAGTCAAAGCATTGGTTTTTACAAAAACACTCTTTGACCGAACCCTAAATTGTCCCAAATGGAAAAGTCATGAATATAAAGTTTGTTACACTCATCAAGTTCTACATTTTGTCTAATGGTCAACTTTTCTTTTGGAAAAGTTTGAACAACTAAATTTTGAATTTTCAGAGAATTTATGGCCACACAGCGGTTTTGGAACCCTAGACGGTCTCGAATGGAAAAGTCATGAATACCAATATTGTTCCACTCATCAAAATCCACATTTAATATATAGACCACTTTTTCATTTGACAAAGTTTTAGGAAGGTGTAGTTGAAAATCCACAATTGACACATATAGTTTCATATAGTTTGTGTGAGATTCAAGAATTGGTGGGTATTGTTAACTTAAACTTTCTCAAATGGAAAAGTTGTGTATATAAAAAGTTTAGATCTTGATGATATCTAACAACTTGGTATTCAAATTTTTTTCATTTTAAGTAATTTAGTTTGTCATTTGACCAAGTTTGACCAAAACCCGTCTTGGATTTTATAGAAATGTGATTAGGATTGGCTAAAAATTATCCAAATGGAAAAATAGACAATATATAAAATGTAGATCTTGATGATATCTAACAACTTTGTATTTAAAATTTTTTCATTTGAAGTCATCAAATGGGCCATTTGGTCAAGTTTGACCAAAGTCAAAGCATTGGTTTTTACAAAAACACTCGTTGACCTTACCCTAAATTGGCCCAAATGGAGAAGTCATGAATACAAAGTTTGTTACACTCATCAAGTTCTACATTTTGTCTAATGGTCAACTTTTCTTTTGGCAAAGTTTGAACCACTAAATTTTGAATTTTCAGAGAATTCATGGCCACGCAGCGGTTTTGGAACCCTAGATGGTCTCGAATGGAAAAGTCATGAATACCAATATTGTTCCACTCATCAAAATCTACATTTAATATATAGAGCACTTTTGCATTTGATAAAGTTTTAGGAAGGTGTAGTTGAAAATCCACAATTGACACATATAGTTTCATATAGTTTGTGTGAGATTCAAGAATTGGTGGGTATTGTTAACTTAAACTTTCTCAAATGGAAAAGTTGTGTATATAAAAATTTTAGATCTTGATGATATCTAACAACTTGGTATTCAAAATTTTTTCATTTTAAGTAATTTAGTTTGTCATTTGACCAAGTTTGACCAAAACCCGTCTTGGATTTTATAGAAATGTGATTAAGATTGGCTAAAAATTATCCAAATGGAAAAATGGACAATATATAAAATGTAGATATTGATGATCTCTAACAACTTTGTATTCAAAATTTTTTCATTTGAAGTCATCAAATGGGCCATTTGATCAAGTTTGACCAAAGTCAAAGCATTGGTTTTTACAAAAACACTCTTTGACCGAACCCTAAATTGTCCCAAATGGAAAAGTCATGAATACAAAGTTTGTTACACTCATCAAGTTCTACATTTTGTCTAATGGTCAACTTTTCTTTGGAAAAGTTTGAACCACTAAATTTTGAATTTTCTGAGAATTCATGGCCACGCAGCGGTTTTGGAACCCTAGATGGTCTCGAATGGAAAAGTCATGAATACCAATATTGTTCCACTCATCAAAATATACATTTAATATATAGACCACTTTTGCATTTGACAAAGTTTTAGGAAGGTGTAGTTGAAAATCCACAATTGACACATATAGTTTCATATAGTTTGTGTGAGATTCAAGAATTGGTGGGTATTGTTAACTTAAACTTTCTCAAATGGAAAAGTTGTGTATATAAAAAGTTTAGATCTTGATGATATCTAACAACTTGGTATTCAAAATTTTTTCATTTAAGTAATTTAGTTTGTCATTTGACCAAGTTTGACCAAAACCCGTCTTGGATTTTATAGAAATGTGATTAGGATTGGCTAAAAGTTATCCAAATGGAAAAATGGACAATATATAAAATGTAGTCTTGATGATCTCTAACAACTTTGTATTCAAAATTTTTTCATTTGAAGTCATCAAATGGGCCATTTGATCAAGTTTGACCAAAGTCAAAGCATTGGTGTTTACAAAAACACTCTTTGACCGAACCCTAAATTGTCCCAAATGGAAAAGTCATGAATACAAAGTTTGTTACACTCATCAAGTTCTACATTTTGTCTAATGGTCAACTTTTCTTTTGGAAAAGTTTGAACCACTAAATTTTGAATTTTCAGAGACTTCATGGCCACGCAGCGGTTTTGGAACCCTGGATGGTCTCGAATGGAAAAGTCATAAATACCAATATTGTTCCACTCATCAAAATCTACATTTAATATATAGACCACTTTTGCATTTGACAAAGTTTTAGGAAGGTGTAGTTGAAAATCCACAATTGACACATATAGTTTCATATAGTTTGTGTGAGATTCAAGAATTGGTGGGTATTGTTAACTTAAACTTTCTCAAATGGAAAAGTTGTGTATATAAAAAGTTTAGATCTTGATGATATCTAACAACTTGGTATTCAAAATATTTTCATTTTAAGTAATTTAGTTTGTCATTTGACCAAGTTTGACCAAAATCCGTCTTGGATTTTATAGAAATGTGATTAGGAATGGCTAAAAATTATCCAAATGGAAAAATGGACAATATATAAAATGTAGATCTTGATGATCTCTAACAACTTTGTATTCAAAATTTTTTCATTTGAAGTCATCAAATGGGCCATTTGATCAAGTTTGACCAAAGTCAAAGCATTGGTTTTTACAAAAACACTCTTTGACCGAACCCTAAATTGTCCCAAATGGAAAAGTTATGAATACAAAGTTTGTTACACTCATCAAGTTCTACATTTTGTCTAATGGTCAACTTTTCTTTTGGAAAAGTTTGAACCACTAAATTGTGAATTTTCAGAGAATTCATGGCCACGCAGCGGTTTTGGAACCCTAGATGGTCTCGAATAGAAAAGTCATGAATACCAATATTGTTCCACTCATCAAAATCTACATTTAATATATAGACCACTTTTGCATTTCACAAAGTTTTAGGAAGGTGTAGTTGAAAATCCACAATTGACACATATAGATTCATATAGTTTGTGTGAGATTCAAGAATTGGTGGGTATTGTTAACTTAAACTTTCTCAAATGGAAAAGTTGTGTATATAAAAAGTTTAGATCTTGATGATATCTAACAACTTGGTATTCAAAATTTTTTCATTTTAAGTAATTTAGTTTGTAATTTGACCAAGTTTGACCAAAACCCGTCTTGGATTTTATAGAAATGTGATTAGGATTGGCTAAAAATTATCCAAATGGAAAAATGGACAATATATAAAATGTAGATCTTGATGATCTCTAACAACTTTGTATTCAAAATTTTTTCATTTGAAGTCATCAAATGGGCCATTTGATCAAGTTTGACCAAAGTCAAAGCATTGGTTTTTACAAAAACACTCTTTGACCGAACTCTAGATTGTCCCAAATGGAAATGTCATGAATACAAAGTTTGTTACACTCATCAAAATTCACAATTCTCAAATATAGTTTCATACAAAGTTTGTTACAACACATACTATTAAACATTACTTTATGTTAAGCCGACACAACAGTGAACTTCTTCTTGACGTATGACCCTTGGTTATGATCCTGCCGTAACCATGGAGTATCCTCATTGTTTAATAGATTGCTTGGGTCTTTGTTGACTATGAAGGGCAGAATTCGATCATCCCTTTCGTAATCGCCTGACATGTCTGACTTGTCCTCAATTCCGACAATGTTTTTTTTTCCAGAAAGGACAATGTGGCGCTTTGGCTCATTGATGATTGAGTGGTCATCATTTTTTCCTCTCTTTGGTTTCGTAGACATATCTTTGACATAGAACACCTGACTCACGTCTGCAGCAAGGACGAATGGTTCATCTTTGAACCCACTATTGTTAAGGTCCACGGTTGTCATCCCATACTCCTTGTCGACTGTTACCCCACCTCCGGTCATCTTCACCCATTGACACTGGAACAAAGGAACTTTAAAATTAGCTGCATAGACTAGTTCCCATATGTCTTCTATGCGTCCATAATATGTCTGTCTGTTCCCATTTGGATCCGTGGCATCCACGCGTACAACACTATTTTGGTTGGTGCTCCTTTTATCTTGGCCAACTGTGTAAAATGTGTTACCATTTATCTCGTACCCTTTGTACGTGAGGACAAGCCATGATAGTTGCCTGGCCAACAAATAAAGCTGCTCATCAATGTTTTCATCATCTTGACATTTTTTGTGCAACCAATCGCCAAAAGTTTCCATGTGCTGACGCATTATCCAAGCTTCATTCTTCCCGGGCCACTGGGACCGTAGGAAATCTTTGTGTACCTCAACATATGGTTCCACCAATGAGGAGTTCTGGAGAACTGTGTAGTGTGCTTTATTGAAGTAATCGTCTCCCGTACCAATGTATGTTTTCTTCCCAAGTGTTCCCTTTCCGCTGAGTCTGCCCTCGTGTCGAGATTCAGGAATGTCAATTGGGTCAAGGTCTGGAATAAAGTCAACACAGAACTCTATGACCTCCTCTGTTCCGTAGCCCTTGGCAATGCTTCCTTCTGTCCGGGAACGACTATGGACACCCATGAATCTCTCGAAGGAGAACATGTTGTGTAGGAACACAGGACCGAGAATACGAATCTCTTTGACGAGATGAACTAGGAGGTGTGTCATGATATCGAAGAAGGATGGAGGGAACACCAACTCAAAGCTGACGAGACATTGAACGACATCATTCTGTAGAGTAGCTAGTTGCTCTGGATTGATTGCCTTCTGAGAAATTGCATTGAGGAATGCACATAGCTTTACGGTGGCTAGACGTACGTGTGGAGGTAAAATTCCTCTTAAAACGACCGGCAGCAATTGCGTCATTAGAACGTGACAGTCATGGGACTTCAAGTTCAGGAATTTCTTCTCTGGCACATTAATTATTCCCTTGATATTGGAGGAGAATCCAGATGGGACCTTGATGCTGCTAAGACATTCAAACATGCTTTCCTTCTCTTCTTTGCTCAGAGTGTAGCTAGCAGGGCTTAAGTAATGACATCCATCATCTGTCTTTTCTGGATGTAGGTTGTCTCGTTCTTTCATGCACTGCAAGTCTTGTCATGCTTCAAGTGAATCCTTAGACTTCCCGTAGACACCCATGAATCCGAACAAGTTCACACAAAGATTCTTTGTCAGGTGCATCACGTCGATCGCATTGCGGACCTCTAGGACATTCCAGTAAGGTAGCTCCCAAAATATGGATTTCTTCTTCCACATGGGTACGTATCCCTTAGCATCCTTGGGAATAGGTTCGCTGCCTCGTCCCTTTCCAAATACCACTTTTATATCCTTGACCATTTCGAGTACATCATCCCCGGTTCGATTGAGAGGTTTGGTCCGGTGGTCTGCGTTGCCTTTAAAATGCTTGCCTTTCTTTCGTACTGGGTGGTTCACAGGAAGAAACTGACGGTGGCCAAGGTACATGATCTTTCGACATTTTTTCAAAAATACACAGTCAAGGTCTTCATAACAATGTGTGCATGCATTATATCCCTTGTTTGACTGGCCTGAAAGATTACTCAGAGCTGGCCAATCATTGATTGTTACAAACAGCAATGCTCGCAGGTCAAATTGCTCTTGTTTGTACTCATCCCACACGCGAACTCCTGTTTTGCTCCATAAAAATTGAAGTTCCTCAACTAATGGCCTTAGGTAGACATCTATGTCATTGCCAGGTTGCTTCGGTCCTTGGATAAGCACCGACATCATAATAAACTTCCGCTTCATGCATAGCCATGGAGGAAGGTTGTAGATACATAGAGTAACTGGTCAAGTGCTGTGACTACTGCTCTGCTCACCGAAAGGATTCATACCATCTGTACTTAAGGCGAACCGCAAGTTTCTAGCATGATCTGCAAAATCTAGGAATTCTCTGTCTATCGCTCTCCACTGGGATCCATCGGCAGGGTGTCTCAGCATATTGTCTATCTTACGGTCTTCTTTATGCCACCGCAACAACTTTGCATTGTCCTTATTTCTGAACAGACATTTTAATCATGGTATTATAGGAGCATACCACATAACCTTGGCAGGAATTTTCTTCCTATGACGTTCTTCACCCTCAACATCGCCAGGATCATCTCGTCTAATCTTATACCGTGATGCCTTACATACTGGACATGCATCCCAATTCTCGTATTCCTCCCCACGGTAGAGGATGCAGTCATTAGGACATGTGTGTATCTTCTGGATTTCTAATCCCAAAGGGCAGACAACCTGTTTTGCTTCATACGTAGTGGTGGGCAATTCGTTGCCTTTCAGAAGCATCTTTTTTATGATCTTCAATAACTGCCCAAATGCCTTGTCAGATGTACCATTCTTTGCCTTCCATTGCAGCAATTCTAGTGTGGTACCCAGCTTTTTTTGCCCCTCTTCAGTGGTGGGATATAGCGATTTCCTGTGGTCCTCTAGCATGCGCTCGAACTTGGTTTTCTCTTTATCACTTTCACATTCTCTTTGTGCATCACGGATGGCATCACCAAAAGCATCATCGCCCCGATCATCTTCTGCCGCTACCTCTTCTTCATTATCTGCCCCCATTGCAACATCATTGAAGCCACCGTACTGAGCAATAATATTGGCATGGTCCAATTATTATTCTTCTTCTTCTTCACCTTCATCCATTATAATCTCGCTTTCTCCATGTTTGGTCCAACAAATATAGTTTGGTACGAAACCAGACTTTAATAAGTGTGAATGAAGAGGTCTTGAGTTAGAATATTCTGTCAAATTCTTGCACACGGCACATGGACAGCACATAAAACCGTCCCTCTTATTTGTCTCGGCCACACTTAAGAAATAGTGCACGCCATTAATGAACTCTTCGGAGCGCCGATTGTTGACGGTCCTTAAGTATCAAATTTAATTATCAAATAAACAAAGAAAAGGATCCAAATGAAATCAACATCTAGACTTAGGGTTTTATCTGACAGAATTTCACGAGTTTTGGTGTTTGTCTATTTCTGCAGGGGGTTATCAGGAAATAAGGAAGAAAGGCCCACATGTCAGGATTACATAGAGATATCAACGCACCGTACAATTTTCTACCATCTAGAAGACTCCAGAAGCCACGAGACCGAAGCGGAGGTGAAACGGGGCCAGGACCTGGGCGCCCGCCCAGTTTCCATGGGCGCCCGCCCACCTGCCGAGCCCAATCAGGACTCTTTCTCTCGGGAGATCTCCACCGACCTATTGGATCCAGAATAACGTAGTACCACATCGCCTACCGAACCAAAAACGCATAGAAGGGGAGGACTATATAAGGAGACCCCCCTGGCCCCTGGAGAAGACATGAAGAAATTATCATAGAGACTGAGGGGTGCCCTCGAAGGAAAACCTCTTCTCTAATTAATATTTCTTTTTAGGCTTAGCAACCAATGTAAGGTAGAAATAGATCTTCTAGTTTCTATTAGATTGAGAGAGATAGAGTGGAGGTGTAGATTGGAGGAAGCCCGGCCTGTCGGTGTCTACTCCAAGCTTGTACCTGCGGGATCAAGTTCTCCTAACCCGAAGCTTGCTCCTAGGATTCTTCAGTAATTCGACTTCTAAATTCTAGTAAGTTCTTGTTTTATTGTTCTTATGGTTTATGAGTTTACTTTAATCTCTTCGCGTAGAGTTTAGAGTAATCATTGCTGGCGTAAACGTGGTGTTTAGGCTGGGGTACTCATAGATATTCCCTGACTAGCTGGACCGTGGTAGTAGTGAGGAACGTGACAATTCCGAGCTACCTTTGTAGATCACATCTCGTTAGCAGGAAGGACAGGGTTTATGGGTGCGGGTTGAACATCCTTTGTGGTGTCTAGATTCCGTTAGCCTCCCCAGTAGAACCGTAGATCATCCTTACCAAGGTTAGAAGGAGACTACGGTTGCAGTCTTCTCTATTTATCACTCACATCGAAAGACATTCTTTGTGCCTAAAGGGATAGTAGCAATAGATTTGGTTAGTCAGATGCACCCTTTCTCCCAGTGGTAAAAATATAAATACGATAACTTTGGATAACCTCCCGGGTGAAATGCTCACCGACATCCGTACGCTTGCGGATCATTTCCTTATTGCGTTACCAAATATCAACAAGCATTCCTGCGCCGTTGCCGGGGAGAAAGACGGTTTGCTGAGATAACTATGAGTCTTGCTATTATCTTGTATTATACTTTTATACTTTTATTCTTTTATCTTTTTATTTTTATCTTTATGGATAACTCAAATTCTATACCTATTATTAAATTCTTTGCACCTTCGGAAACCAGCCATAGACCATGGGAGTCAACACGTTCTACCCCTAATTATGATCTGTTTCCGGAGTTGATTGCAATAGGTCAAAACCAACCCTTTTCTATAGCTGAGTGTTGACGGTCCTTAATGCTCATATTTAACCATCAACTAATCATGGAAATGGATCCAAATGGAACCAACACCTAGACTTAGGGTTTTATCTGATAGAATTCCATGAGTTTTGGTGTTTGTGTATTTCTGCAGGGGGTTATCAGGAAATATAAAAGAAAGGCCCACACGTCGGGTTTACATAGAGATATTAACGTGCCGCGCAATTTTATATCATCTAGAAGACTCCAGAAGCCACGGGACCGAAGCGGAGGCCGAGAGGACACAGGGACAGGGCGCCCGCCCTCCTTTCCTGGGCGCCCGCCCTCAGCCAGAGTCCAATCAGGACTCTCTTTCAGGATATTGCTCCACCGACCTAAAGGATCAACAATAACCGTTCAATCAATGTCGGTTTGATCCGACGGCCTAGATTCACTTGAAGGGACTATAAAACTAGACCCCCTGGCCCCTGGAGATCATACCTCTTCTACAGAATCAAAGCTAGGGTTTCAATTCTTCATCCAAGTAGAGAGGATCCCTCTAGTTCTTCTAGTTCTAGTTCCTCTAGTTCTAGTTCTAGTTAGTTCTAGTTGTAATCTAGAAAATAGGGAGAGAGAAGAGGAGAGCGGAGGAGGAGCCGGATCTGTCGGATCTTCCTCAACATTGTACTTTTGCAGCATCTGGTTCGTTCTTCATCGTTCTCCAGGTTCTTCAACTCATAACTCCTGAGTTCTCTAATTAATTTTATTTACATTCAAGTTATTTATTGGATTCCCGCTTGCATCAAGTGCTCTAATCTTTGAAACATTAGAGTAGTAATTAATAGATTAGACGTGGTGTTTAGTCTTGCAATTACCTGGAATTGCACCAAATCCTACGGATTGTTGTGGTAGCCTTAGGGTAGTGACAGCCCTAACGGTCGACGTATTCCACCTCGTTCGGATCGGTGTTTGTAGGACCGTAGTTGGAGCTTCCTAGCCCCCTTCTCATCTCTTTCTGTGGTTAGTGTTCTGATGTCCCGATATAGATAATCTTGAAGTAATTCTTGATTCTTAGATCAACTAGAGAACTCTCAGGAAACTTCCTCTCTTCCCACCAAAAATAATTATATAAGTTATCCTTGGGCGATCTTGATTCTTAATTAGTACACTCACGTTCTCTGTGGAAAATCGATACTCTGGAATACTCCCGGGTGAAAGCTACATCGGTATCCGTGCGCTTGCGGATTTTTCTGTTTGCGTTTAAAATACCCAACAAGCTTTCTGGCGCCGTTGCCGGGGAACGGTAGCTGTGCTAGTTTCGAACCAAGTCGTCCGTGTATCCTTTTTCTTTTCCTTTTTTACCATACTCACCTTATCACTTTCACCATACCACATGGATTTCACTCTAAGCATTAATGAGCATGGAATTTATTTCATAGCCACTTCATTTACTCCATGCTCATATGCAACAGCTTCACAATCCATTGGTCTCTCCAACATCACCACATTCGAGATCTCCAACCCCCTCTTCCTTTCTATTTATAAAAACTTTAAAAGGGCGGTTGTCGATGCATATGTCTATAATAAATTTTGCAGATCTCGTTGAGTTGATCTTGATATAGGTCAGCGTTGGAGGGGAAACCACTTCACTGACATAAATTGATGGTTTCCCAAGGACAAGCTTAGTGTCCTAAAATAAGCACTAATCAGATCGTAACATGAGCTTTGAATTATTTGCAACATTACCTTGTGTATTGAGCATATAAGGATAATTGTAAAAAAATTCCTTCGGGTATTCTTGTCACTAACCTTTCCAGGATTGGAGCAAGAAGATCGGATGAATGACAAGCACAAGGTATGTCCAACCAATCATCATACAACATTGAATTAAATTCATCCAAACTTGAATTTTGCAAAATTCAAGCTTGGGAGAGTACTTTACATAAAAACATCCTTTGCCATATTGCTATGTTGATTGTCCCTACCTTTGAGACATGCTCAATTTGTTAAATACTAATCACACTACTTCATCTCCACTTAAGTAGATCTCTATAAATGCTCTCGTGCTACCTTTATTTGCTTTAGTATATGTTTAGGTTTGGAGTAGTTTCATTTATCTCTTAATTAAGCTTGGTGCTTAGTTTAGGAATGATGATCTTACTACCAAGGGGTTTTAAATTAAGCATGGTGCTTAGGTTAAAATGCCCTCCTAAATCAAATTAGACATGGTGTCTAGGTTGATCTTTGAGCCGATAGTATGCTATAGTAGATATTGGATATTTTGTTGGACTAACCCCTGCAGGAAAACTTTCAATATCAACCTGGGAAGTCCTGAGATAAACTCACATTGGAGACAAAGAGAGAGACACATGAGGTTTAACAATTTACACAAGGAATGCATAGCTCACAAGAGATGATCCATAGAGGGTGCCACAAACACGATGCACAACCGCTAAGAAAGGAAAGCTTCCACAAGGTGATACTGTACCATCACTCTTCAAGTAAGGTAACATCTTAAGGTACTTGTCTATCACTTTTATAAGCTTCTCCTTGGTTCTGACGTTCACATGAATAAAAGAGACAAACATGTATAATTTATAACTCTAGATTAACCAACCCAATCGATTCAACATGTTTAGTTCTTCCACCTTTGTGATCTCACACTCCTAATCATATGAATTAAAATGTTGCACACTCAATCTTTGGAAGATATAAACAAAACATATATATAGATAGATTATCTTTCCATAAGGTTGAGCAATCTAATCTGACAAATGTTTTAAATGTTACACTCATGATCTTATTATCCATTAACTTTGTCTTGCTCACTATGCTTAAGGTTAGAGAGAACAAATACACTTTTGGTTCTGTTGGTGTGTTCCACCAACAGGGCCCATGCACTTGATCTCTGCCTTGTCTTTATGAGCAGGTACACTTCGAGCAAAATATGGAGGAGTATTATAACTCCTAGACTCCACCAAGTGAAGAATCTAGATCTACGAGCACAAACACACTGGAGATACTGGACACTCAGGCAATCACTGCCCTGAGATGCTTGAGGATGTAACTACTGGAGTAACCCCATTGTGGAAGTAATTACTGACCTTCTGCCGGTCAAGAGAGACAATCCAGGACGCCCCGTCATCCTGATCTCCATTGGCATGGTGGACTTCCTAGAAGCACTCTGTGACTTTGGCTCCAGCGTCAACATTATGCCCAGGGTACTCTATGAAAAATTCTTTACACATCCTTTACTAGAAACAGCCATGTGTTTGCAGCTTGCAGATCGTACGCTAAGTTTCCCAAAGGGAATATTGAAGAACCTCTGCGTTCGAGTTGGTACCTTGTACGCCCCAGCAGACTTCGTGGTGATAGAGACTGGTACTGATGAGAGGGCACCCATCCTAAGGAGGCCATTCCTGAACACCTCGGGAGCTGTCATCCACTCTAGTGCTGCCAAGATCAGTTTCTACATCAAGGGGAGGAAGGAGACATTTTCCTTTAAGAACAAGACTACACAAATCCCAGAGCAATCCCGACATGAACCAAGGAAGAGGACCAACATAGGGAGCAGGAACAAGCAAATGTGGACTGAGTCAGCTAAGATGGTCACTGCAGTTCATGGAGGTCAAGATCATCAACTTAATTCACCATTCTTGATCAAGAAGGACGACCCTGGTGTTCCAAGCATCCAGTGCTCTATTAATGGATACAACTTCCAGAAGACGCTTTGCGACACCGGGTCAGGCGTCAACATAATGGCCACACTCACTTATCAGCTCCTGCATAGAACCATGCCCCTACAACCAACATACATTCAGCTCCAGATGATTTGAAGGTTATTGACATGGGAGAAGACGAATACAACCCACCCGTCATCCTTGGAAGACCGTTCCTCAATCATCTATATTGGAACCAGAGAAGTCCACATGCACTTCCCCTCTGAGAAGGTACGCCGCTATTTTACTGACCCTAACTATATAGTTGAAGACTCTAAGCAGGCCAGGACAAGAAGAAGACGACGCAACCGCAACCAGAGGAGGTAAATCATCAAGGATGGATGGGCAGACTATGAAGAAGTGGTAATATCTGAAGACATACTGCTTGAACAGAACTGTCCTGAGGAGACCGTAGCACCGAGTCAGGTGTGTAGAGAGAAGATAGTTATACATGAAGAAGAAGCACCGTTGGAACTACCGACTACGCCATCCAGCGAATCCTAGGACGACTGAGAAAACGGAGAGTCCCGTTCGGAGGACTTAAAAACACCGAACGCCTTGCCAAGAGGTAAACTTGGTAGTTATCTATTTCCTTTCAATTATTTAAAATAGTTTGCTTAGTTAATCAGGTTCATATCATCTTGAAAAGAAAATAAAAATGTTAAAAAAATAGTAAGCCCCATGTGAGTATGCTCATGGCATAAAACCCATAAGTACATTCACTGTGGTGGCATAAAAATAAAATAAATATATTTATGCGCTATAAAAATGATAATATAAAAATAAATTCATGATCCTACTAAAGAGTGTAACATTTATTGAGGAGGCTCAACATGATAAATGCTAGATATTTATGCTAACACTTAACTAGTTCCACAAAGCTTTGTTGTCTATTTGAGCTCCACAGAATTCAAGGATCAAAGAAGACTAGCAGACGGGGGACATCCGAATTGTTGTCAGGGTGCTGCCGACATTCAAATACACCTCCGCCACCTGCTAGCTACATCAGAAGAAATTGCGTCAAAATCCAGCTTGGGGGAGAGCACCCCCATTTATCCAGCTAAGTATTTTACTCACGTTTATACTTTACTCAAATAATAAAAAGATGCATAATCATAAAAACCCAAATAAAGATTTTGTGCTTATATATATATATATATATATCTTTGCTTAGCTTGCTAAATAAATAAATAAATAAAGTTTGCTATGAACCCTCATGATAAGCTCTCACATGGAAATGATGAATAGTTGCTCTGCCATGATTAATTTTCAAAATTGAAATCTCTCTCAAGTTTAGGCATGACTGTTATTAATTAAGATTTGCTCTAAACCTGAACTTGTAGGAAGAGTACTTGATCTGAAGTCTAAGTCGTTAACGGATATGATATGGGAAGGTTGAGCTGCTGTTTATCTGTTCCTAGAGATGCTAGAATTCTGGAGAATTTTATCTTTGAAAATCTTTAAAATGTTGCATGATGAGTTCCTGTATGATGAGAGTTTAAATTCCTACCACAGCCATATATACATGCTTGTTAGACTATGAACCACACATTTACTTTTTACTGCTTATGAGCATTGAGTGTGGTCAAGCTGTGTAGACCCTTAGGAGCTTGTCATGTGGTTAAATCAAGATTCACTTGCACGTTCACTCACACATGCTACTTCTACTCCAGAAGTACCATCCACATATATCCATCCATTTCCATCTCCAGAACCACCCAAAAATATTCTACTCCTAATCCGGGAGAGAATAGCCAAAAACATTCTCCTATTTCTGTTTTTCCCTGTGAAAAAAATGCTCAAGTTATCTTGGTTACTACCACTTGCTATATTATTTAAGGAGATGAGTGCTCTAAAAAAAGAAAGAATGCGAGGAAATAAAAAGGGGCAAGTGCCCGGAACCTCGAAAGAAAAGAAAAGTGAGACGAGTGGTAAAAATGGACAAGTGTCCGACAGTAGAATTAGGGGTACAAGATACCCACCTGAGAGAAAAAAAAGAGAGAAAAAGAAAATATAGAGCATCTCATTCTCCTCAAAAAGTTTCAAAAGAGCAAGAAAGGTATGTATCCCCTCAAAAGAGCATAAGTAGAATTAGACTTTCACCATCGTTATCACCATCATCACCATACATCATTCATTCGCCACACATGCACATCTTGATTTGACTTATTGACTTGTTCTTCTGCATCCATGGTTTGACTATGCAAAAAATGTCTTGTAAGTATGTATTAGCTGTCTCCCACCTATGAGCTCCAGATATCAAAACCTTATTAGAGTAGGGTGAGAGAGAAGGCAATACCACTATGCCTCATACCAAAAATACCACATACTTTGAGAGAAGGCATATACCATTACTGCCTTGGTAAGGATCCAGAAATACCACAAAAGAGAGACTAGAGAGAGTCATACAAGGAATCTCTGAGTTTTATTTGAAAATCTGCAAAAACTCGAGAGCTATAGTTAATCGAAGAACAAGAGACATGGTGCTTGACTAGACTGTTCTATCTTTTAACTACTCAAGACAGAAGTGACGGTTACAAGTCCCATGGTGAAAGGTAAATGAGTAAGTTTTAAGTCTTAACAGTTTACTCTAACCAGAGATGAGATCTTGTTTAAACGCATGTGTATCTTTAAGTTACGAAACCACTGCAGAAACTCTTGAGTTCATCTTTGCTCAGGGACGAGCAAAGGTTAAGCTTGGGGGAGCTTGTTGACGGTCCTTAATGCTCATATTTAACCATCAACTAATCATGGAAAAGGATCCAAATGGAACCAACACCTAGACTTAGGGTTTTATCTGACAGAATTCCATGAGTTTTGGTGTTTGTGTATTTCTGCAGGGGGTTATCAGGAAATATAAAAGAAAGGCCCACACGTCGGGTTTACATAGAGATATTAACGTGCCGCGCAATTTTATATCATCTAGAAGACTCCAGAAGCCACGGGACCGAAGCGGAGGCCGAGAGGACACAGGGACAGGGCGCCCGCCCTCCTTTCCTGGGCGCCCGCCCTCAGCCAGAGTCCAATCAGGACTCTCTTTCAGGATATTGCTCCACCGACCTAAAGGATCAACAATAACCGTTCAATCAATGTCGGTTTGATCCGACGGCCTAGATTCACTTGAAGGGACTATAAAACTAGACCCCCTGGCCCCTGGAGATCATACCTCTTCTACAGAATCAAAGCTAGGGTTTCAATTCTTCATCCAAGTAGAGAGGATCCCTCTAGTTCTTCTAGTTCTAGTTCCTCTAGTTCTAGTTCTAGTTAGTTCTAGTTGTAATCTAGAAAATAGGGAGAGAGAAGAGGAGAGCGGAGGAGGAGCCGGATCTGTCAGATCTTCCTCAACATTGTACTTTTGCAGCATCTGGTTCGTTCTTCATCGTTCTCCAGGTTCTTCAACTCATAACTCCTGAGTTCTCTAATTACTTTTATTTACATTCAAGTTATTTATTGGATTCCCGCTTGCATCAAGTGCTCTAATCTTTGAAACATTAGAGTAGTAATTAATAGATTAGATGTGGTGTTTAGTCATGCAATTACCTGGAATTGCACCCAATCCTGTGGATTGTTGTGGTAGCCTTAGGGTAGTGACAGCCCTAACGGTCGACGTATTCCACCTCGTTCGGATCGGTGTTTGTAGGACCGTAGTTGGAGCTTCCTAGCCCCCTTCTCATCTCTTTCTGTGGTTAGTGTTCTGATGTCCTGATATAGATAATCTTGAAGTAATTCTTGATTCTTAGATCAACTAGAGAACTCTCAGGAAACTTCTCTCTTCCCACCAAAAATAATTATATAAGTTATCCTTGGGCGATCTTGATTCTTAATTAGTACACTCACGTTCTCTGTGGAAAATCGATACTCTGGAATACTCCCGGGTGAAAGCTACATCGGTATCCGTGCGCTTGCGGATTTTTCTATTTGCGTTTAAAATACCCAACACTGAGGTCCTATCTTTTAATCAAAAAGATAATGCACTTTTAGCTACACCTAGGGAATCTTTTAATCTTTCTATAAATTCTGGTTTAGACCTAGCCCTACAAGACCATGTTTTCCTAGATATTTTCACATTGGTCTTAATCATATAACCTTTGGTAGAGTCTTTCTTTCTTTATCTATTAGTAAAGGAAGGTATGTCTTCATTCGTAGACACCCTTCTTGCACTAGTCTTCATAGAAAAATCTTAGAGATAGAGAAGGAATCATCTCCCATACAAGGAGAGGAAGTTTCAATAGCCGATTTCCAAACATTTCAATCCCGTAATTCGGCTATCCAACCCATCCTTGAGCTTAATAATTTCTACTATGCTTTTTCTCTTGAACCTCCCGATAATCCTATGAATCTCTCTAGACATCCCATGCATAAGAAGGATGATCGAGAAGAGCAACATCAATGGCTAGAGGACATTAAAAATCCATGTGCTATCACCATTGAATGGATAGATAAAACAAACTTGAGAGACAATCCTAGAGGAATTTTAAGCATTCATGAAGAATCATCCTTGGAGTTTAAGAATGAGAGAAACAACAGTGAGCATGGAAGTTATTTCATAAATACCTCACCCGGTCCTTGCTCATATAAAACATCTCTCCAATCAATTTGTCTCTCCATCCTTACCACATTTGAGATCTGCAACCCCCTCTTCCTCTTCATTTATAAAAACTTTAAAAGGGCAGTTGTCGATGCATATGTCTATAATAAATATTGCAGATCTCGTTGAGTTGATCTTGATATAGGTAGGTGTTGGAGGGGAAACCACTTCACCAACATAACTTGATGGTTTCCCAAGAACAAGCTTAGTGTCCTAAAACAAGCACCTATCAGATCACAACATGAACTTCTAATTATTTGCAACATTGCTTTGTGTATTGAGCATATAAAGATAATTGTAGAAATATTCCTTCGGGTATTCTTGTCACTAACCTTTCCAGGATTGGAGCAAGAAGATCGGATGAATGACAGGCACAGGGTATGTCCAACCAACCATCACACAACATTGAATTAAATACATCCAAACTTGAATTTTGTAAAATTCAAGCTTGGGGGAGTACTTTACATAAAAACATCTTTTGCCATGTTGCTACGTTGGTTGTCCTTACCTTTGAGACATGCTCAATTTGTTAAATACTAATTACACTACTTCATCTCCACTTAAGTAGATCTATATAAATGCTCTCATGCTACATTTAATTGCTTTAGTATATGTCAAGGTTTGGAATAGTTTCATTTATCTCTTAATTAAGCATGGTGCTTAGTTTAGGAATGATGATCTTACTTCCAAGGGATTTTAAATTAAGCATGGTGCTTAGGTTAAAATGCCCTTCTAAATCAAATTAGACATGGTGTCTAGGTTGATTTTTAAGCCGATAGTATGCTATAGTAGATAGGGGATATTTTGTTGGACTAACCCCTGCAGGAAAACTTTCAATATCAACCTGGGAAGTCCTGAGATAAACTCGCATTGGAGATGAAGAAAGTGACACATGAAGTTTAACAATTTGCACAAGAAAGACGTGGCTCATAAGAGATGATTCATGGAGGGTGCCACAAACACGATGCACAACCGCTAAGAAAGGAAAGCTTCCACAGATACTGTACCGTCACTCTTCAAGTAAGGTAACACCTTAAGGTACTTGACTATCGCTTTTATAAGTTTCTCCTTGGTTCTAGCATTCACATAAATAAAGAGACAAACATGTATGATTTATAACTCCAGATTAACCAACTCAATTAATTCAACATGTTTAGTCCTTTAATCTTTGTCCTTAGTACTACCCTTGTGATCCCACGCTCCTAAACATATAAGCTAATATGTTGCACATTCAATATTTGGAAGATATAAACAAAACGTAAATATAGATAGATTATCTTTCCATTAGGTTGAGCCATCTGATCTAACAAATGTTTCAAATACTACACTCATGATCTTATTATCCATCAACTTTGTCTTGCTCACTATGCTTAAGGTTAGAGAAGAACAAATACACTTTTGGTTCTGTTGGTGTTTTCCACCAATAGAGCCCATGCACTTGATCTCTGCCTTGTCTCTATGAACAGGTACACTTCAAGCAAAATATGGAGGAGTTTTACAACTCCTAGACTCCACCAAGTGAAGGACCTGGATCTATGAGCACAAACACACTGAGCAGGATATTGCCAACACCATACTTCGAACTGCTGGGCAAAGAAGAACATGGGTGACACCGTATCAAGAGGTGCAGACGTCAAGGTCCACACCTAATCAAATGATGCACCTAAAGGATGAAGATGGTGGAAAGTCTTGTCCAGAAGACTTAAAACATTGGATCCTTGTCGGAAGAGGTCAACATCGTCGACTCAAGTCACCTTTCTTGATTAAGAAGGACGACCCTGGTGTTCCAAGCAGCGAATGCGCAATCAATGGATACTCTTTTGAGAAGACACTCTACGACACCGGATCTGACGACAACATAATGGCCGCAGCCACTTATCAGCTCCTGCATCGAACCATGCCCTTACAACCAATATATTCAGCTCCAGATGATTTTCAGGTCATTGACATGGGAGAAGACGAGTACGATCTACCTACCATCCTTGGACGACCGTTCCTCAACACTATCAAAGCAATCATCTACATTGGAACCGGAGAAGTCCACATGTACTTCCCCTCTGAGAAGGTACGCAACAATTTTACTGACCATAACTATATAGTTGAAGACTCTAAGTAGGTCAGGACAAGAAGACGACGCAACCGCAACCAGAGGAGGCAAATCATCAAGGACGGATGGGTAGACTACGAAGGAGAAGTGATAAGGTCTGAAGACATATAGCTTGAACAAAACTGTCCTGAGGAGACCGTAGCACCGAGTCAGGTGTGGAGAGAGAAGATAGTTATACACGAAGAGAGGCGCCGCCGGAATCACCGACTACGCCACCTAGCGAATCCCAGAATGACTGAGAAAACAGAGAGTCCCGTTCGGAGGACATAAAAATACCGAACGCCTTGCCAAGAGGTAAACTTGGTAGTTACCCTTTCCTTTCAATTATTCAATTATAATTTGCTTAGTTAATCAGGTTCATGCTATCTTGAAAAGAAAATAAAAATGTTAAAAAATAGTAAGCCCCATGTGAGTATGCTCATGGCATAAAACCCATAAGTACATTCACTGTGGTGGCATAAAAATAAAATAAATAAGTTTTCATCTTACAATAAAAATATATATATAAAATATATATATATAATAATAAGTGTATGATCCTGCTAAATAAATAACATTTATTAAGGAAGCTCAACATGATGAAGGCTAGATATTTATGCTAACACTTAATTAGTTTCACAAGCTTTGTTGTCTATTTGAGCTCCACAGAATTTAAGAATCAAGAAGACTAGCAGACGGAGGACATTCTAATCACTGTCAGAATGCTGCTGACTTTCAAATACACCTCTGCCACCTGCTAGCTACATCAAGAGAAATTACGTCAAAATTCAGCTTGGGGGAGAGCACCCCCATTATTCTCGCTAAGTATTTCTACCTATCTTTATACTTATATTATGTTAGAATATTAAAATACATAAACTATGAAAAACCAAATAAAGATTTTGTGTTTATATATATCTTTTGCTTAGTATGTTTAATAAATAAATAAAGTGGCTATGCTAATCTGAATCTTAATAATAAAACTCTAGCATGGATATGATGAATAGTTGCTCTGCCTAATTTGCAATTTTGAAGTTCCCTCTCAAGTTTAGACATAACTGTTATAATTTAAATCTTGCTCTAGACCTAAACTTGTGGGATGAAAACTTGATCTGAAATCTAAGTTGTTAACGGATATGATATGGGAAGGTTGAGCTGCTGTTTATCTGTTCCTAGAGATGCTAGAATTCTGGAGAATTTTATCTTTGAAAAATCTTTAAAATATTGCATGATGAGTTCCTGTATGATGAGAGTTTAAAATCCTACCACATCCATATGTACATGCTTATTAGACTATGAACCATACATTTACTTTTTACTGCTTATGAGCATTGAGTGTGGTCAAGCTGTGTAGACCCTTAGGAGCTTGTCATGTGGTTAAAATCAAGATTCACTTGCACGTTCACTCATACATGCTACTTCTACTCCGGAAGTACCATCCACATACATCCACTCATTTCCATCTCCAGATTCACCCAAAATTATTCTACTCCTAATCCGGGAGAGAATAGTCAAAAAACATTTTCCTATCCCTGTTATTCCCTGTGAAATAAATGCTCCAAATATTTTGGTTACTACCACTTGCTATATTATCTCAAGAGATGAGTGCTCTGAAAAAAAAAGAGAAAAGAGAAGAAAAGAAAAAAATATATAAATGAGGAAATAAAAAGGGGCAAGTGCCCGGAACCTCGAAAGAAAGAAAAGTGAGACGAGAGGTAAAAATGGACAAATGTCCGACAGTAGAATTAGGGGTACAAGATACCCACCTGAAAAAAAAGAAGAAGAGCATCTCATTCTCCTCATAAAGTTTCAAGAAGCAAGGAAGGTATGTATCCCCTCAAAAGAGCAAAAGTAGAATTAGACTTTCACCATTGTTATTACCATCATCACCATACACCATTCATTCGCCACACATGCACATCTTGATTTGGCTTATTGATTTGTTTCTCTGGATCCATGGTTTGACTATGCAATAAATGTCTTATAAGTATGTATTAACTGTCTCCCACCTATGAGCTCCAAATATCAAGCCTTATTAGAGTAGGGTGAGAGAGAAGGCAATGTCACTATGCCTTATACCACAAATACCACATATCTTGAGAGAAGGCATATACCATCAATGCCTTGGTAAGGATCCAGAAATACCACAAAAGAGAGATATGAGAGAGTCATACAAGGAATCTCTGAGTTTTATTTGAAAATCTGCAAAAAAAACCCCAGAGCTATAGCTGATCAAGAATAAGAGACATGGTGTTGACACTAGCTAACACCACTTAGATACTAGGTTGTCATCCCTAGCATGGCGCCAGAGTGTACAAAGGTATTTATAAATGTAAAGGCTCTCTAGAAAATAATTTATTCTATCCGCAAGCGCACAGATAAAACACCTCATTGTAGCATTTCACCAGGATAAGTATTCCAGGTATCGTTATTTATAATTTTGCTCAAGGGATCTCAAGAAGATGGAATTAAATCATGGGACAAAATCTATCAAGGCATAGACTATAGATAAACTTGCAAGAACATGATTACTAATAAGAAACTCGTCACACAGTCACATACTTTAGCAGGGGGTAAACCATAAAGATAATGATAATGAATTATAAGTTCATGGGTAGATAGCACAGCGATTAGAAAATAGACTACTCCTCATATGTAGGTGATGTCGGATTAGCTAGAGAATGGATTCTAAGTTATCTACTAACTACTAAGTCATAATCTACTCTAGTTATCTACAAGATCATATATAGCATAAAAGACTCTTCATTCATGTATAAGGAACATTGATAAAGTAAATCAGAACATCGCATGACTTACTCCACAATACCGGTTCTGCCTGTCCTATCGACGGAGGGTGGACTATATAAGAATCAACGAAGCTGTCACTATCGCGAACTACCACATGACTCGGCCAATAGGATACATTTGCAGATAAATAACATCTAAGCACCACGCTCACATGTGATCTATCACCTAACTCCCTCGCGTCAAGAGCTAAGCGCTTTGCAAACTTATACATAAACTCATTATCAATTAGAACTATATCAAATATAGAACTAGAGCAAACTAAGAGCATAATAATTAGAGACATAATGCAATTAGAACAATAGAATTAGGGAAAGATATGAATAATACCAATCTTTATTACCGAAGATCCGAATCCAGAGCGTAGTGCTCTACTTCTCTAATTGCTATCTAATCAACCTCTAAACTTGAAGGATTAGGGAGTAGCTAATTCTAATTCTCTGTGGGAGAGAGATCTAAACCCTAACTTTGATGGCTACCTCTGAATAATGATTTCTCCTCTCCTCCTCCAGGGGCCAGGGGGTCTGGTTTTATAGTCCCCTCAAGTGAACGTGAGCCATTGGATCAAACCGACATAGATTGTATGGTTTAGATTGATCCTTTAGGTCGGTGGAGCGTTGTCCCGAAGCAGAGTCCTGTTTGGCCTCCAACCCTAGGCGGGCGCCCAAGGGGGGTGGGCGGGCGCCCTGCCCCTGAGCCCGAATCGCCTCCCGTTCGTTCCCATGGCTTCTAGATCCTTCTAGATGGAGGAAAATTGCGCGGCACGTAATTATCTCGTTGTAAACATGACATGTGGGCCTTCTCTCCATATTCTCTGATAAACCCCTGCAGAAATAGATAAACACCAAAACTCGTGGAATTCTGTCAGATAAAACCCTAATTCATGTTTATTTGATTATTAATTTTAGTACTTAAGGACCGTCAACAAACTCCCCCAAGCTTACCCTTTGCTCGTCCCTGAGCAAACAGCTAAACTCAGACGGATCAGGAGTTGCTTCGATGTTTTCTTTCCTGACAGGCACACATGCTTTTACATAAAAATTCTTCCAGATTAAAGTGAAGTGTTACGAAGTTTAGTACCTGCACTTAAGTCTTAAGTAATCAAAGACAAAATAGTTAAGTCAAGCACTATCCCTCCTGTCTATACTTCACCTTTGTTCCAGAGTTTTTTTTTATAAGTTTTTAAAATAAAACTCAGAGTTCCCAGCAATGATTCTCTCAAGTCTCTCTATATGTGGTATTTGTGGATCCTTACCATGATATCACTTGCCTATAGCTAATAGAATATTTAAGTGGAGCTCATAGGAGTGAAGAAAAACAGCTCATACATATGTTGTCTAATCGAGCCATGGATCCAAAGGAACTCAGCATATAATTAAATCGAGATGTGCATGTGTGATGGAGTAAATGATAGTGATGGTGAAAATGCATAAGTGATAATAAAACTTAGTTCTCATTGCTCCTCATATTGCTATCTCTCCTCCTCTTTGATCTTCGCTTTGGGAGAACATGGGCTATCTTTTTCTTTTTTTCTTCTTTTTTTTTAGGTGGGTAGTAGATACCCCTAATTCTACTGTCGGACACTTGTCCATTTTTTCCGCTCAAGTGGGCATCTTTGTACCCCTAATTCTACTTCGGACACTTGTCCATTTTTACCTCTCGTCTCACTCTTTTTCTTTCTTTTCCGAGGTTCCGGGCACTTGCCCCTTTTTATTTCCTCGTATATTTTTGCATAACCCATGCCTCTTCTGCATTGAATCTTTTTAGAGAGAGAGAATAACAATACTTGGGACAGTGAGTGATAATATTTTTAGCAATTTTAATGAATAGTGGTAGATGCTGTGGTAGATGTGTGTAAGTGAATATCTTAATTTAACCACATGAAAAGCTCCTAAGGGTCGACACAGCTCAATCAAACTCAATGTAAATATAGTAAAAGATGTTATAGCAAGTATGGCTGTGGTAGGTAGTTTTGTTATGCTAGGAACTCATCATATGATTTGTAAGTTTTCAAAATAAATCTCTAGAACTTAGTGTAGTAGGAACAAGATAAACAGTAGCTCAACTTTATATCATGCCTTTCTCTTACCTAAACTTTAGTTTTATGCTTCCCAAAGATAGTAATTTTCGTTTTAGTAATTCCTGGAAGAATTCTAATATAAAAGCTAGGTACTTGTAAGTAAGCAAACAGAGCAACTGTTCATCATTTCCATCATACATCTTTTTGGGCTTTTTATTTTTTTTTCTAGAGATTAAACTTAGCAGGAAAATAAAGCACACTTATCTACACACTCTTTTTATTTTGTTTTCATGTTTATAGAATGCAGTAAATTAAAGCAAGAAATTATTTATTTGGTTTTCTAGTTTTTTTTTCCTTTTAAGATAAATTAAATACTAAGACAGAATAGAATAAATAAGAAGAGCAAATAAAAACTTACTTGATAGATTTAGGGAGGAACTCCCCCAAGCTGGATGTTGACGTCGGTCTTACCCGATGTTCCAGAACCGCATCATGGTTGTGATGTTGTCGTTCATTGTTGTTGTATCTTGTCTCAACTCTTGCACTGCAGCAGCATGGTCCTGGTTCCATTTTTGTTGCTCTTCTAGGAGTCTTCCATGTTCTGCTTGCGTGTTCTGGATGTCGAGGAGGGTGTTGTCGGTACGAGTGAAGAAAGCACCGGCCTCTTGATAGTAGTCATTCGTGAAAGCGTAGGAGGCGTCGGAGTATCGTCCTGCATCAAATTGGGGCGGAGGTCTGGATCCTGAAGCTCCATATGGATCAGTGGAATACCTGCCCGTATGAAAAGGCGGGTTTGTCCACTGGTGATCTTGGCTCTCCGGCCATGTCTCCTCTGTTGGCTCTTGTGGTTGCGCATGACGAGCCCATGGGTCTCGAAGGACTCGTGGATTGTAATCGCAATAATGCAGGTGCGCTGCTTCTTCTGGTCCGGGATCAGCTCCATACCAGGTGCGTTCTCGGTGAGTGGTTATCCTTTCAGATGCCACTCGCTGTGGAGTTCTCTGGTTCACTGGTGTTGCTGCAATCTCAATCAAAAAGTTTTGCACAGAGTAGAGGCCAAGGTTCGGGTTAGGTAACCGAATCTTGCCTTTATCATCATACAGCATATACATTATATTTCCCTCTTTCTTTAACATCCGAGCTTGTCTAAATGAGTCATAGCCATGATAAATTCTTAATTCTTCTATGAAGTCCAACGATGAGTTTTCTAGTAAGTGAAGATTAGTGGCTAGACGAGTGATAAGTGAAGTACATCCTACTGGTCCCTGAAGACTAGGTATACTAAGCCAATGTGAAACTAATAATGTAACAGGTGAAGTAGGTACTTTACTAATAGCAGCATATAAAAGTTGTAAATCTCCTACTCTTACTTTCCTAATATCATCGCGATAGAAAAGATTGTACCCAAGCCATTTGTGAAACATCCTAAGTGTGGGGTGTTCCATGTCACTGGTTCGGGCTTGACTGTAAAAATTATCTCTAGATATTTCTCTCCAAAACTGGTGTCTCTCAAAGTTAGGTAAATCGGAGTCAATGTTTAGGATGCATCTTGAAGAGAAACCAAGATGGTCGCTCAGCTCTCTCCAAGATAACATAATTTCCTGATTAAACATCCGAAAAACAATTCCCCCCTCATAGTATTGTAAAGTGCAAAGAAATTCGAGGGTGAGAAGACGAGAACCCAGCTCAGTTATATTCCAAAAATTTGTCCAACCCATCATCTGAAAAATTCAGTCAAATTCAGTGTCCATACCTGTTTCTCGTAGTAGGATTGGATCGATAGTAGGGGTGTGAATGAAATCCTTGTTCTTTAATTGCTGATAAACTTCCTTCTCTCTTCGGGTCTTCAGTCCAAGGTCTCCTATCTTGAGAAGGACCTTAACTTGCTGACCTGATGAAGATGATGGAGCTTGTGTGGGTGTCGGGTCGACGCTCATCTCTGATGGCTGTGAGGAGTGTCGGGATGAACTCCTTGTTCCAATGTTCCTGAGAGCCTTCCCTGCATTCTTCACCTTCTTAAACATCCTGCAAACAACAGTTGGCAAAAACACAACTAGTGGAAAATGTGAGATAAAATGTTAGTAGTCAGCCGTCCGGAGTGTCAGTAGTCCAGGGGTTAATCGTTCAAGACAAATTTCTATTTTGGTAGAGCCTCCCCCTAAACAACTTTTACTTCCGCTTAGACAGCGGGATCACTACTTACTAGGTGATACTCACTCTCCCACTCAAAAGAACTCCAACCTTCCCTTCCACTCTCCTCTTTCTCTCTACTCTCTTCTCTTCACTACAAGAACTCCTTCTCGGGAAACTGAGATTTGTGTGGTTTTCTGAAGTGTGTGTGTGAAGAGAAGGGGAGCTGGAGGTGGCCTTTTATAAGCTGAGCAGGGGACAGGGCGGGCGCCCTTGGTAGGTGGGCGGGCGCCCACTCCTGGTGTCCATCCTGGGTGTGCCTCCTCCACTTGCTTCTTTGCTTTGATCTTACGCAGAATAATATTGTGTTGGTGGTGGTTGGACGGTGGAAAGATGTCAGGTGAGTGGAAACATATTGGTGGATGAAATTATGTGATGGGATGTATGTGAGGTGAAGTGTATGACATGTGGGACCCAAAGAGTGTGGGTCATGCTTCTAGAAGATCAATATAATTAAATATAATGCAGGAAAAATCTATGAGAATTGAAACTTAATTAAAATGATATTGGAAAATATTTTTGTGCCTCCACAATAATTAATAAATATGGGTTGTTACACACCACGAATATTATTTATATGGGGCTTTTTGATTATTATAATTATGCTATGAATGTATATGACTAATGCAAGAATTAATTATGCAAGAATTTAAATATGAGAAAATTAATAATGCGGGTAAATACTGATTTACCTCCCGGTGAGGGTTTGGGATTTTTAGGTCCCCCAAGCTGGACCTCCAAATCTTTTAATCTTCTAAGTTTCCTTCCTCCGGAGATGGTGTCTCCAGTGGTTCTTCATGAACTTCTTTGAACTTGGCCCTCTGGTCAATCCAATGGAGCAAATTTTCCATCTTAGTTGATAATGCATTTACTTCTTCTGGTATTTCTTCAGTTTGATGACAATGTTGAGCTTTATCTTGGAACCAGCTTTGGTTTTCTGCTATCTTATCCAAAAGTATCTCTGCTTTTCCAGTTGTAAGCTCCAAGAATGATCCTTTAGCAGATGCATCTAGGCACTCACGAGCCTTCTGGGTTAATCCATGGTAGAAGGTCTGCATAAGTAACCATGTGGCCATTCCATGGTGAGGACAATCTGATATGTATCCTTGAAAACGCTCCCATGCTTCTGAAATGGCTTCTATCTTCTGCTGTTGGAAACTGACAATATTTCCTCTTAAGGCAGTTGTTTTGCCTATAGGGAAAAACTTTGATACAAAGGCATCTGACAAGTTCGTCCAGTTGTTGATGTTATCTTGATGAGTGTAGAACCACTTCCTCGCTTTTCCTTCTAGTGAGAATGGAAAAAGGCGAAGCAGTATGACGTCTTTGTCAACTCCGTTGATGTGGATTGTGCTTCCAATCTCTAAGAAATTCTGCAAGTGTGCACTAGCATCTTCATGTGCCTTTCCACTGAATTGTGTAGCTTGTACCAAATTAATGAGGCTTGACTTGAGCTCAAACTCAGGTATTCCTTCTTCTACTGCAAGTCTTGGACCAGTTGGAATGTTCTCAAGGCTTGGAGCAGAGAATTCTTGCAAGGTCTTGTGTGCCATAGCTTCAGCAATTGGTAGCTAGCTTCTTCTTCTCTTGATTGCTTTGGTTCTGATGATGAAGAGTTGAATGTACCCAAAGTCAATCCTGTTATACCCTGTATAAAAATATAAACATAGAAAAACAACAGGGTGAACCTGCCAAAGCAGAGGTGCCTTGTTATGATTTCTCACTTAGTAGCTGTTTTTATGCAATTATTTCTCTATAGTCTAGTCTAATATTTTATATGAATAACCTTGACTGATTTTCTGGCTTGCCTAAATATTACCCTTTTGTTCCCTTTTATGACTTATTCCTGAGACTCGTATGATTCCTATAAGTCCCCGGCAACGGCGCCAGAAATGATTGTTGACACTAGCTAACACCACTTAGATACTAGGTTGTCATCCCTAGCATGGCGCCAGAGTGTACAAAGGTATTTATAAATGTAAAGGCTCTCTAGAAAATAATTTATTCTATCCGCAAGCGCACAGATAAAACACCTCATTACAGCATTTCACCAGGATAAGTATTCCAGGTATCGTTATTTATAATTTTGCTCAAGGGATCTCAAGAAGATGGAATTAAATCATGGGACAAAATCTATCAAGGCATAGACTAGAGATAAACTTGCAAGAACATGATTACTAATAAGAAACTCGTCACACAGTCACATACTTTAGCAGGGGGTAAACCATAAAGATAATGATAATGAATTATAAGTTCATGGGTAGATAGCACAGCGATTAGAAAATAGACTACTCCTCGTATGTAGGTGATGTCGGATTAGCTAGAGAATGGATTCTAAGTTATCTACTAACTACTAAGTCATAATCTACTCTAGTTATCTACAAGATCATATATAGCATAAAAGACTCTTCATTCATGTATAAGGAACATTGATAAAGTAAATCAGAACATCGCATGACTTACTCCACAATACCGGTTCTGCCTGTCCTATCGACGGAGGGTGGACTATATAAGAATCAACGAAGCTGTCACTATCGCGAACTACCACACGACTCGGCCAATAGGATACATTTGCAGATAAATAACATCTAAGCACCACGCTCACATGTGATCTATCACCTAACTCCCTCGCGTCAAGAGCTAAGCGCTTTGCAAACTTATACATAAACTCATTATCAATTAGAACTATATCAAATATAGAACTAGAGCAAACTAAGAGCATAATAATTAGAAACACAATGCAATTAGAACAATAGAATTAGAGAAAGATATGAATAATACCAATCTTTATTACCGAAGATCCGAATCCAGAGCGTAGTGCTCTACTTCTCTAATTGCTATCTAATCAACCTCTAAACTTGAAGGATTAGGGAGTAGCTAATTCTAATTCTCTGTGGGAGAGAGATCTAAACCCTAACTTTGATGGCTACCTCTGAATAATGATTTCTCCTCTCCTCCAGGGGCCAGGGGGTCTGGTTTTATAGTCCCCTCAAGTGAACGTGAGCCATTGGATCAAACCGACATAGATTGTATGGTTTAGATTGATCCTTTAGGTCGGTGGAGCGTTGTCCCGAAGCAGAGTCCTGTTTGGCCTCCAACCCTGGGCGGGCGCCCAAGGGGGGTGGGCGGGCGCCCTGCCCCCGAGCCCGAATCGCCTCCCGTTCGTTCCCGTGGCTTCTGGATCCTTCTAGATGGAGGAAAAAATTGCGCGGCACGTAATTATCTCGTTGTAAACATGACATGTGGGCCTTCTCTCCATATTCTCTGATAAACCCCTGCAGAAATAGATAAACACCAAAACTCGTGGAATTCTGTCAGATAAAACCCTAATTCTAGATGTTTGTTTCATTTTGATCCTTTTTCATGTTTATTTGATTATTAATTTTAGTACTTAAGGACCGTCAACACATGGCACTTGGCTAGACTGTTCTATCTTTTAACCTCTTAAGATAGAAGTGACGGTTACAAGTCCCATGGTGAAAGGTAAAGTAAGTAAGTTTTAGTTCTTGACAGTTTACTCTAACTCAGAGATGAGATCTTAATTAAAAGCATGTGTACCGTCAAATCTTTAAGATATTGCAACAACTTCTGATCCACTGTTGAGTCTATCCTTGCTCAGGGACGAGCAAGAGGTAAGCTTGGGGGAGCTTGTTGACGGTCCTTAAGTATCAAATTTAATTATCAAATAAACAAAGAAAAGGATCAAAATGAAATCAACATCTAGACTTAGGGTTTTATCTGACAGAATTCCACGAGTTTTGGTGTTTGTCTATTTCTGCAGGGGGTTATCAGGAAATAAGGAAGAAAGGCCCACATGTCAGGATTACATAGAGATATCAACGCACCGCGCAATTTTCTACCATCTAGAAGACTCCAGAAGCCACGAGACCGAAGCGGAGGCGAAACGGAGCCAGGACCTGGGCGCCCGCCCACCTGCCGAGCCCAATCAGGACTCTTTCTCTCGGGAGATTTCCACCGACCTATTGGATCCAGAATAACGTAGTACCACATCGCCTACCGAACCAAAAACGCATAGAAGCGGAGGACTATATAAGGAGACCCCCCTGGCCCCTAGAGAAGACATGAAGAAATTATCATAGAGACTGAGGGGTGCCCTCGAAGGAAAACCTCTTCTCTAATTAATATTTCTTTTTAGGCTTAGCAACCAATGTAAGGTAGAAATAGATCTTCTAGTTTCTACTAGATTGAGAGAGATAGAGTGGAGGTGTAGATTGGAGGAAGCCCGGCCTGTCGGTGTCTACTCCAAGCTTGTACCTGCGGGATCAAGTTCTCCTAACCCGAAGCTTGCTCCTAGGATTCTTCAGTAATTCGACTTCTAAATTCTAGTAAGTTCTTGTTTTATTGTTCTTATGGTTTATGAGTTTACTTTAATCTCTTCGCGTAGAGTTTAGAGTAATCATTGCTGGCGTAAACGTGGTGTTTAGGCTAGGGTACTCATAGATATTCCCTGACTAGCTGGACCATGGTAGTAGTGAGGAACGTGACAATTCCGAGCTACCTTTGTAGATCACATCTCATTAGCAGGAAGGATAGGGTTTATGGGTGCGGGTTGAACATCCTTTGTGGTGTCTAGATTCCGTTAGGCTCCCCATTAGAACAGTAGATCATCCTTACCAAGGTTAGAAGGAGACTACGGTTGCAGTCTTCTCTATTTATCACTCATATCGAAAGACATTCTTTGTGCCTAAAGGGATAGTAGCAATAGATTTGGTTAGTCAGATGCACCCTTTCTCCCAGTGGTAAAAATATAAATACGATAACTCTGGATAACCTCCCGGGTGAAATGCTCACCGATATCCGTGCGCTTGCGGATCATTTCCTTATTGTGTTACCAAATATCAACACCGATCGGCATTATACATCCAATTACGTGTTACCATCTGCATTAAATATAACATATATATTATGAAAACCATGCACATATATAGTTTCTCATCTTATTGCACAACATGTCTAAGATACATAGTTGATTAATTTAGGAAAGCTTTGGCTACAACAAATACAATCGCAACTAGAACTAAAAAAACCAAAACTAAAATGCACTTAAGCAACATAATTAGTTCGCGTCCGATCCCAACTATAATAGATAGATCATTCGCTTGATCAACATCATTGAACTCCTTTCGTCGGCTCACTGCCTCACCACCTTCAGCCTCAACCATCTGTGCAAAAAATTTCTTAATGTGTTCAATGTATTCTTCCTCCCAGTACCAACCTGTACATCCACCGGTACCGTCCCACTGAAATTAAAAGAGAGAATCAAAAGTTTAATTAATATCATTTAAAAAAATATGCACATATATAAGCAAATGTCTAGAAATAACTCACATTACGATCCGGACACTTGTAGAATATACGACCCTTGTTTACTCCCTCTTTCGACACTTTGTACTCCATCAAAATCTTCTACCCACACTTGCCACAAGTAATGAGAGAGAGTTCCGGACGGTATCGCTTTTGAACCGTTGAGAGACCGAAGACCCGGTCACGGTTGCCATCTACTATTCATACTCAATTTTTAAACAATTATAAATTCCACATTTGCTAGTAAACATGTATGATTAAAGAAGAACCTAATAATATCCTTTATTTGTCTAGTTACTTCAACAAATCTTCTAAATTATACAATGGACATTATGTAGTAATAAAAATAAATCAAGTGATATTAACAAACCAATTAATTTGAACTATCCTACTTTCTGAGATCATAAAAAGATACTATAATTCACTATTGCAAACTACATTAATACTAGGTCAACCATGAAATATGATATATATATGGATACTATTTCATGTGAATGATTCCAAATAACAACGTGGATTTGAGCTAAAAATAATGGGAACATCACAAGCCAAAAACAACATGAAAAAGACAAGAAAGACAAAAGTTAGTCACCTCCAAACACGAAGAAACGATGACGGAGTCGAAGAAGATCAACAATGGGCGTCGGAGATGAAGAACAAATGAGGAAGAAGAAGCTCCAAGAACAACAATGGTGAATGGTGCTCTCGGTTTCAAATGGGCAGAGAGGAGGAGTGATCCGGCCTATAAGCCTATAAACCGGACCTTTAGAACCGGTTTAGGGACAAAACCGGTGCTAAAGGGTCACCCTAGCACCGGTTTGTGTTACAAACCGGTACTAAAGGCTTTGCCTCAGCCCGTGATGCTGGCCGGTGCTAAAGGGGACCCTTTAGCACTGGTTGGTAACACGAACCGGTGCTAAAGGGTCTCTGCCCCGACAGCACCTGTCAGTAGCCGTTGGGCAGGACCCTTTAGCACTGGTTCGTGTTACGAACCGGTGTTAAAGGGGTCTTTAACCCCGGGCCGCAAAAAGGCCAAGGTTTTTGGCCATTTTGGGCATCGACCAATGCCTCATTCTGTAGTAGTGTAATACTTGCACCGGTCCATGAAAGAGCTTCTAACAAATGTGAAAGATAAGTGTCACGAACTGTGCAGCAAGAGTAATGCTATCAAAAGGATGTTCTAATGAAAAGATAAAAGGGCATATTTGTTTTACGTTATAATCGGATTATAGGTGAAAATAACAGAGAATCCCACCCAAACACCTTTTGATTATTTTCAGATACAAAGGACATGTTACAAAAATGATTGATATATCCATTGAGGGTGGTGCTAAAGAAGGGAGTGATGAGACTGCTATTTTCTAAGTTCTTATGTGAGATAATGTTGTTTAATTTGCCAACATTCTTTGTGAGACAATGTTATTTAATGTGCCAATTATTTATGACATAATGCTATTTATAACTAGCCAGCTGTTGTATGTGAGAAAATATCTAATTCTTGGGAACTTTTTTGTGTAATAGATATTTATGAGTGCATCTAGTACTTCTAGTGAAATTGGTGATACTGAAATAGATGACGATGACTTTATGGTGGCATACATTGCTTTGGAGTGCATAGTCACTAGATGACGATAGACATTATTATGACTTGAATCCAATGGGTTGAGATCACACTTCAAATCCAACTAAATGCTATAACATGTTTAGAATGAGAAGATCAATTTTCCTACACCTTAATGACACATTGGTAGAAGATTATGGCTTGACATCAAGTACATGAATGTGTACCAAGGAACCCTTAGCAATGTTTTTTGGGCATGCGGTGCATCTCAATCATTTAGGCAACTGAAAAACAAATTCACCCTCTCATTAGAAATTGTTAGCAAGAAATCTGTAGAGGTACTTGAATCTATCATGCAACTAGCTTTTGACATTGTTTGTGTAAGGAAAATGGACCCTTGGCCCATTTATTTATGATTTTGGTGTTTGATGAACAACATGACCATTTGGACTAATGTTGTTTGCTAGTATATAAGGTATAGTTCAAATGGATGCAAGGTGGACTTTAACTTAGACAAAGAGGTGATCTGGATGATCAACACCTCAAGCAAAAAATTAGAAGCTTTTTTTGAAGACCTACAAGACATGCTAGAAGTCAAAGACACTAAGAAGTTGAAGCGCATACACAAATACACAAACAAAGTTGAAGTCATTAAAGCTGAGACAATATTGAATGAATTGGAATTGTCTCATGATCTTGGATATGCTCAAATTGACATGGAACTAGTTCAAGTATGTAGAGATCTCTGTTAGATTTTCAAAAAGTCCAAGATCACCAAAATTGGAGTTTAGAGCTAAAAGTTATCCAAAATACAAAAGTATATTGTGTTATAAACTAAGCATCAGACCCTGACCAAACTAATGAGACGCTCAAGCAATAGGTCTGATGCTCACTGAAATGAAGTGAACAGTGTCAACATATGGTCTGACGCAACTAGTCTAACGCTCGCCAATTGGTCTGACGCTTTGAAAGGTCCTTTTGGTTTTGGTAATTGAGTGACAATCTAAGTAGACTAATATGTGTTGATGTTAGATACACAGGAGATTAGTCCATAGATGAATATAAGATGAAGGAGCTCATTGCATATGTGACATGATATGGAGTCATGTGACCAAGGTGGAGAATATCAAGATGAGGTTTGGGTCGACAAACCGGTTGCAAGTGTGAATGGCAAGTCAGAGGCTTTGAAGTAAGGGAATACATGTGATGGTGAAGCTTAAGCAAGACTTGTGCCAATGGACCAAGGCAATGATGAAGAGCAACTGAGGTCAAGATCGATGAACCAACACGGTCACATGATGATATAAAGTGGTTCATATCATTTGATGATTGGTTGGTGTATGTGTTGCATCAACATTGAAGGAGAAAGAATGGAACGCACAAGGCAAAGATATATTTGTAGGGCATTTCATTTCATTGGTCATAGGTAAGTAGAGAAATTTCTGACCGGATTTTGGATAGATGGGATTACTATTCAATACGTTCTCGTTGAGGTGAGTCTCTTCAAGTGATCGATTTACGCACTAACAAGCCTCTCATGCTTGACCCTTGACCTGGGTATTGCAAGAATCCAATCAACAAGAAGCACTCCAACTAGCCTCGAGCAATCCACTAGAGTAGCCCTTTAATTCCCACTCTTCATGAGGTGGACTAAAAACCTTAGCCACCAAACAATCACCAACATGGTGCTCACAATCCTTGTTGCTCCATGCCATCTAGGTGATGGCAACCACCAAGAATACTGATCGATGAACTAGTGCCACTAGATGCAAACTATCTAAGCAAATGCACTAGATCTTTCCCTTCACTGACTGATACTATCAGTGCATTTGTAGCTGCTTCATGCTTTATTGTTGTCACTGAGTGCAAAAAATCCAGTATGCAATCCGAATCAAGTTTTTGCCATGGGAAGACGATGACCCAGGGAGGCGGGCACGAGCGACACTAGCATCAAACTCTTATCGGTGGATTATCTATTCGGAGATTCTATTCGTGAGTTGATTTGATAAGTCTATTAAGAAAAGTCACTACTACAAAAAATCTGTTGTGAGACATTTTAGAATGAGCCTTGGAGGCAGGCAAGATTTCCAACCATCTTAGTTAATGTCTCAGATTAACCGAGGTGATCATTTTTATTAACTGAGGCAGTTACCAAAAACTGCACCTCCTAAAATCTATTAACCGAGGTGGGCAACGTAATATAACCGCCTTGGTTAATGCCTATTTACCGAGATGGGAATTATAATACAACTGCCTCGGCAAATCATTAATCAAGGCGGTTATTTTATAAGTCTCGCCTCCTAAAATCTGGCCCAACCTGCTCCTGTTTCTCAACCCAATACCAGAGATGAGGCCCGATATGTGCAACCAAAATATAAACGTATGTTAGGGTTTCTAGCTAGCCGACCCCTCACTCTCTCTCTCCCTCCCGAGCCGTGTCGTTACCTCCGTCTCCCACACAGTCGAGTGGTGCCCGCCCTCCGACGGTGCCCACCACCCTTTTCCTCCCTCCACACTCTCCCCTGAGCCACTCTTCCTCCCGAGCAGCGGTGCAGAAAGCATCATCTTCCTTTGCCAAGCAGTAGCGCAGTGGACTGGCACACTTAGCTCTCCTCCACCCGAGATCCTCCACCGACTAGATCCGACGGTGGCGCTAGTGGTGGTGGTGGATCCGGCGGTGGAGCGGTCGGATCCGATGGCGGCGCTCCTCGAACGATGTGGTGGTGCGGCCTCCCTCTCCCTCCGTCGGCGTGGCGGCCTCCCTCTCCCTCCTTCAGCGTGGCGGCCTCCCTCTCCTCCCTCTCCACCAGAGCGGCGGAGGTGATGCGCTGGTCATAGTGCGAAGGCAGCAATGTGGCCACCTATAGATTTTGGCGACAACAGTGACTCACAGGGCCTGATCTGGGCAGCTATGGGGCCCCTGGCCACCTCCTCCTCCTTAGGCTCACATCGAGCGGATCAACAACGTCATGGCAACCCAGATCTAGGCAAGATGCCCTAGGCCTGCGCATCCTAGATCTAGGCCCGTGTGGGTATTTTCTTTTTTTTGTTTATTACATCAATTAATGGAGGTGGACAAACAACCACCTCCGTTAATCCTCATTTACTGTGACCTTATGTCTGAGGCGGTTCTCCGTGTCCGCCTTCGAAAATAAAAAACAACCGTCTCAGTAAAGTTTTATGTAGTTGTGAGTACAAAAGTTCCCTTAAATATAAGAGAGTATATTTCATTATTTTTTTACTCCCTCTATCTCAAATTATAAGTTATTCCAAGAATCTTAGAGAGTTAAAGCATTTCAAGTCTGACTAAAATTATAGAAAGAATTATAAAAATTTATGATATCAAATAAATATAATATGAAAATATAATTAATGAAGAACCTAATGATATTTAGTTGGTATCATAGATGTTATTATCTTATGATATAATTTTGGTGAAATTTTAGATGGTTTAACTCTCCAAGATTCTTGAAATGACTTATAATTTGGGATGAAGGGAGTAATGGTCAATGACTGATTTTTTTTATTGTGAAAGCACAATAATAAACCTCAATGTTTTTATAATGGTTGAAAAAGACATAAACAATCCATCGGTTGAGATCTGATAGTCGAAAAACATGAGGTACCATTGAGTACTCGGAAATACCAAGTGGGTATAGAAAAGATGGCACAACTACCAATTTTAATTTTTAATTCTTATATAAAGACATATTTGTACATTTATTTTGTTAGTTAGTATTTTCTTTTTTAAAAAATGGGATACAATACAATTGCTTTCCTCTTGGTTTCTATCATCCATCTAGATCCCAAGACACATCTGACTTGACTGCTGCTAGTGCTATGTGATTAGGGTTTCCCGCCACGCCAAAGGATGGACACTAACAATTAAGAGATCCATTCGAAGAACATGGGGACTAATTGAAGTAAGAAGTCTCCCCTCCGGGGGACTTCTTACTTCAATTAAATTATTTCTTTCCTTCAATTAAAATTTCATTTCTTAGTCGGAACCTTAGGTGGTTCTTGGAAAAAGATAGCGAAAAAAAATTATCCCTAAAGTCGAAAGTAAAAGGAACGTATAAACCAATGCTTCCATAGATTCAATCCTGGTTTATTTACAATTATAATGGCACTGTTTGTTTATGTTTTTGACCACTTTTAGACTACTAAGGCCTTGTTTAGTTTCCAAAAATTTTCAAGATTCCTCGTCACATCGAATCTTTGTACACATGCATGAAGTATTAAAAATAGATGAAAATAAAAACTAATTGTACAGTTTATCTGTAATTTGCGAGACGAATCTTTTGAGCCTAGTTACTCTGTAATTAGATAATAATTGTCACAAATAAACGAAAGTGCTACAGTAGCCAAAACCAAAAATTTTCGCGAACTGAACAAGGCCTAACTTTTGAATTTTTTAAAATCCAAATAGCTTCCATAAGCAAAAAGTCCATCTGGCTTTTGGCTTTCAGAAGATTTTTTTTTTGCCTTTTGAAAGATCCAATGGCTGAGGACCAGAAGCTCCGATGAAACCAAACAAACTGCCCCTAATAAGCACGCCAGCTCACATTTGATCAAAGTCGTGAGGTGGTGATCAGTCCATCAATTCACCTTTGCTCTTGCCTGTGGCAAATATCAAACTAGATAAGCATGAAAGAAATTTAAAAAAAGAGTAAATTTGGTGTTGTCGATGCTGGCAGCAGCAGGATATTATAAAACACAGTTGGATGACCAGGTAGTCTCTGGTCGTGTTAATGTGTTACCATAGTCTGTCACTAGATGCGTCAGGGATTTGATCTTGCCTTGCTGCTCTCCCTTCCTTCCTATGGGCTGGTTGAGCTAGCCTCATTCTAGGATAACCAAACAAATCCTAATTTGGATTGGGGGGCTGGGGTGACCAGGTGAGATGGAACGTGTGCGTCATCATGGAACCATCAAGGGGAAAGACAGGATCGACACTACTGCATACAGGGCTTTGCCCAGAGCCTGAGACGCTCGGCAAAGGCAGTTTAGCTCTCGGCAAAGGCTTTAACGAGAGTAGCTCTCGGGAAAAGCCTATCGGCACATCTTTTATCGGCAAAGAGGTCTTTGCCGAGAGCCATTCATCGGGCTCTCGGCAAAGGGTTTGCCGAGATCCAAACCTAGCTCTCGGCAAAGAAAAGTAGCCATTACGGCTGTTGGCGGATGACGGCGATTTTGCCGAGAGCTACCTGACCGAGCTCTCGGCAAAAAAATTTAATTTTTTTTTCTGGAAAAGGTCTTTGCCGAGAGCTGGCAGGAGGGCTCTTGACAAAGAGATTAATTTTTTTTTAAAAAAAACCTCTTTGCCGAGAGCCTCCAGGAGGGCTCTCGGCAAAGTAATTAATTTTTTTTGAAAACCTCTTTGCCGAGAGCCTCCTGGAGGGCTCTCGGCAAAGTAATTAATTTTTTTGAAAACCTCTTTGCCGAGAGCCTCCTCGGCAAAGTAATTAATTTTTTTTGAAAACCTCTTTGCCGAGAGCCTCCAGGAGGGCTCTCGGCAAAGCTGGTTATTTGGCCATGCAGATGGCTCCTTTGCCGAGAGCCCTGGCCCTGGCTCTCGGCAAATCGACCATTTTTTTAGCTTTGCCGAGAGCCCCTCTCGGCAAATCGACCATTTTTTCAACTTTGCCGAGAGCCCCTCTCGGCAAATCGACCAAAAACTTTTTTTCCTGTTTTTTCGTCCAATTTCTACTGAAATGATCATATGGCACATATATTTCTAGAAAATCACATATTTCACATCCAAGAGCCTATAGCTCACATATTCGACATCGATGACAATATATACCACATAATCCACATAAATGATTATTTCCATCACTTTGTCCATCATAACAAGTTCAAATACTCCAAACTAACTTCACATACATCCAAACTAAGTCCAACATGTTCAATAACCACATTCCACAAAGTTCACATGTTTAAACAAAATAAATCCATCACCACATAGTCCACATACTCCAAACTAACTGCATCTCAAGCTAAGTCGACCTGACTCACTGTGAAGGCTCCCAATTGATATGAGGGACGCGTACCGCAGGAGAGCCACCATCAGGAGGTGTCGGCGAGATGCCAGGTGTTGGAGAAATGCCAGGTGCCGCGTTCGAACCCGCCGACGGAGGCTGCACAAAGAAGAACCTAGTTTATTAGACAAGATGACGCCAATAACTAGTTTAAGACTTACTTGTGTCATTGAGTTTTCTCACAGGAGTATTAATAGGAGTAGTAAATACATGAGGGGGTTGCTGTGGAGCCAGTAGCGTAGCTGGTAGGGCTACACCCGTTTGGGCCCCAACCGACTGCAGAAACGCTATCATTTCTGCCATCTGTTGCTGATGGGCAAGCTGGTCGGTCTCTCGCTGGCGCTCTTGAGCCTCCAACCGCTCAGCCATCCTTTGCTGCTCGGCCCTTGATGCTTCGAGCTCAACCTACAACATTGGAAATCAAATGTTAGAGTAATGCAAAGGTAACAAAAGCAATGCAAAGTACAACTATTGAAAAATGATGAACAACCTGGAGTGCGTTGACCCGGTGCTGTGCAGGCTCCGGCCGTGGGCGTATGGGCGGGCGGTTGCTCACGCTCGTGGTCGATGCTCGGATCTGGGAGAGAGTGGGAGTAGTCGACCTGTCGATGACGCTGTTGCCAATCTAGTAGCGCCCATGCTTCTTGCCACCTCCTATCCTTATGACAAGGTCTCCATCAATGTCGTCGGTGGATGGATCGTAGTCCGGGCCATGGACTTGCTTTGCCGCCTGTGTGTAGGCGGTGACCTTGTCGTAGACGCCCACGTTGGTGTGTCGTCCACGCTGAAGGAGACGTCGGACGACGCCGGGCCCTTGTGGGACATGCCATACGCGGCGAACAAGGAGCAAGGTTGTCCCCCATGTGCCGCCGACTGCGAAAAAGACAACAACAAGGTCACAAATGAGTCATAATTGAATAAATGGAAACATTACCACGTACCCATGCTTGCGCGTATCCGGAGAGGCTGCGGTTGCCCTGATGGTGTGGTACACCAGGAATCCGTCGACGCCTTTCTTGGGCTGCCCTATGCGCCTCACGGAACACGGGATCCAGCCACTTGACCACCATCGCCTCCCAGGCGTTAGGATAGTTGGCGCACCACCAGGCCCTCATCTTCACATCAAGTATGTTACATATAAGAATATGAAACGATGCATTGATAAAAGGTTAAGGAATCAATATCAGAATCTACCTCTAAATCACGGGCCAAATCTATGTCCCTTGCCTCCGCCTTGGTCTTCCTCTGTCCAAGCCTCGTCGCATAGTAGTTGATGACGGTCTGGACGCGCACGTCGTAGTGCATCTTAGTGACTCGCGTCCATGCAGACACGGCAACCACGGTGTCTGCATAGGACTAGTCAATTCCATCCTCAAGTTTGAAGTGGCGCTGCATATACACACAACATTATTGCAATGATGGACCAAAGATGTAGTGTATTGAGACTTGTAGTGCAAGGAAGACTTACCCAGAACTCCTTGATAACCCTATTGGCCACGTTGCCTTCTTGCGTGTCGGTGGCGGTCGCGTAGTGAGAAAACGTGTAGGCCGGCTCCTCCTTCCCCGTGAACGTGACAATTCCATGGAAGTGTTCCCTGCACAGGAGACCTAGGATGCTGTTGACATGGCGAGTGCCACAACGCGCCCCTGACACAATAGTCCAGTTCCTGCAAAAGTCATTAAGAAAACATTTAAGTTTATATCTCCATGATCAACATACCATAGGAAGTAGTAATAGCATATAAGTAACTTACTTAGTCCCCTCGGGACGAATCACAGCGCGTAGGGCTGGGTGTGGTGGCTGAGGGAGGGACACGGGTCCTCGCAAGTAGACACTCGACGTAGTGGAGGAAGTGCTACCTCCAGTCCCACCCTCGGCCCCTGCCTCCTCCTCCTCCTGCTCCTCCTCCTAGACCCTCTCGGCACCTGCCTCCTCCTCCACCTCGTCCGCCTCCTCCTCCTTGAAAGGTCCTTGTTTGGTTTTGGTAATTGAGTGACAACTTAGGTGGACTAATAGTGTTTATATGAGATACACATGAGATTAGTCCACAGGTGATTATAAGATGATGGAGGAGCTCATTGCATATGAGACATGACATGGAGTCATGTGACCAAGGTGGAGAAGATCAAGATGAGGCTTGGCTCGATGGACCGGTTGCAAGAGTGAAGGGCAAGTCAGAGGCTTTGAAGCGAGGGACCGCGTGTGACGGTGAAGCTTGAGCAAGACTTGGCGCCGATGTACCGAGGCAACGGTGAAGAGCAAGTGAGGTCAAGATCGATGAACCAATACGGTCACGTGATGTATGAAGTGGATCATATCATTTGGTGATTGGTTGGTGCATGTGTTGGATCAACATTGGAGGAGATGGAATAGAAAGCGCAAGGCAAAGGTATAACCTAGGGCATTTCCATTTCACCGGTCATAGGTGTGTAGAGAAGTTTATGACCAGATTTAGGATAGATGGCCGTACTATCAAGAGGGGCAAACTTGTTTGCATATCGGTCATCTAGTGCCACTTGAGCGATCTGACTTTGCGTACGTGTTAGGATTGAGTGGCGTGGCAAGTTGAGAGGGTAACTCCTTCGGGAAAATATTTGTAAAAATGCTAACACACTTGCACATGGTGGTGTACACTTGGTGGTGTTGGCACATTTGTAAAGGAGAAGGTGTTGGAGTTGATTTTTTTCAACTTGGAGAAGAGAGAGAAGTCTTTCGGTGTTCTCCGGACATTAGGATGGCTTTTAGATTAGAATACTGCTTTAATCCATTTTGATTTGGATTGAGTATTAATATATATTGGATAGCACTCTAAGTAAGCTTTCCAAAATGTCCAAGATCATCGAATTCAGAGTTCGGAGCTAGAAGTTAGCAACCTAACAAGTTGAACTGCAGGCACAGGACGCTGTGAGTCCAGTGCGCACAGGACGAGTCCGGTGTGCATAGGATGCTGAGAGTCTGGTGCTGCTGCAAGTTTGCGTTGCTCTCTACGTACGGGTCCGGTGCGCACAGGACGAGTCCGGTGTAAGAGGACGCTGAGAGTCTGGTGCTGCTACAAGTTTGCGTTGCTCTCTGCGTACGCGTCCGGTGCGCACAGGACGCGTCCGGTGCGCACAGGACGCGTCCGGTGTGAAGCAGCAGAGCGTCCGGTGCTACTGTTCTAGACGCGCGTGCGTGTGCTAGCCGTTGGTGGCAACGGTCGAGTTTAAACAGCTAGTGGCACGTGACTGTTTCTAGAGCACCGGACGCACTGTTCCAGCTTTCGGTGCTACCTACAGTGAGTCCGGTGCTCACGACTTTTGCCCAGTGAAGGGGCAACGACTAGTTTAGCCCTTGGGGCTATAAATGGAAGTGGTGGCCGGCCTTGGCTGGTGCACAGCACCCTTGGGACTTAGTGTCCATGTTTTGGGAGTGCTAGGAAAGCCTCTAACTCACTTGTGCTTACAAGAGTGTGAATCAATAGCGAGTGAGTGATTCTAGTGCGTTGCATTGAGAGATTGCATCAAGTGGTACTAGGTGTTCGTGTTGCAAGCCGGTGGTGCTTGTTACTCTTGGAGGTTGCCACCTCCTAGACGGCTTGGTGGCTTGTGACTCCATCGAAGCACGCAAGGAGATTGTGCGTTGCTCCGGAGAAGAGATTGTGAGGGGTATGGTGCTCACCCCTCGGGGATCGCGAAGAGCAACTCTAGTTGAGCGAGACGTGAAGAGCGACAAGTGGTCCGGCCGGGTCAAGTGCTAGAGCTTGTGGTAAGCACTCCACGTGGGAGAGTGTGACTTGCGGGTCACCACTAGCAAGAGAACCGGCGGCAACCTTGGAGCTTGTCTCAACGGGGACGTAGCTTGGTGGCAACCAAGTGAACCTCGGGAGAAAATCATCGTGTCAACATTGTTCTTCCCGTTGGTTTGCAAGTCCCTAACACAAGCTTGTGCTTACATTCATATACTTGTGTTTGTGTAGTTGCTCTTGTAATTAGTTAGCTTGTGTAGCTTGCTAGTTACATTCTTGCTTGTGTAGCTAGAAGTAGTTCCCTTGCGTGACTAATTTGTTTTGTGTAACATTGTTAGTCACATTGCTTAGTTTGTGTAGCTAAGTATTTTTGCGCTCTCTAATTTGGCATTGGTTGCCTTGTTATTGAGCATTGCTAGTGAGCTTAGGAGCTTTGTGCTTTTTGCTTACTAGTTGTGTAGGAGCTCCCCCGGTTTACAAAGTACTAGTTGCATAGGTTTGTGTGACCTTGCTCCTAGAATTGGTTAGGTGAGCTCTTGCTAAGGTAGCACCTTGCTTGCTTGTTTAGGATCTTTTCAAGGTGCTAGAGAACTTAGATAGAGGGGTGTTGTCTTGGCTAGACCGATAGTTTTCATTCCGCATTTGTTTCAGTTAGCCGGCGCGATAAGTTTAAGAAAGGACTATTCACCCCCCCTCTAGTCCGCCATCTCGACCCTTCAAGTGGTATCAGATCTAGGTCTCTCATTTGTGGTCTTCACCGACCCGAGAGGATGGCGGCTTATGGGCTAGATGTTGAGTGTCCACACATTTTTGATGGCACACACTTTGCACAGTGGAGAAATTGGATGACATGCAATTTTAAGTTTATTTCTCCTCAAATGTGGTGGATGGTAGATGTTGGCTTTTCTCATGTGTTGGATGAAGAGAATCTAACTCAAGCACAAGAGAAATGTCTACATCTCGACTACCAAGCTACTAACATCTTCTATTCATCCATGAAAGATAAAATATTTGGTGAGATCATGGATATGAAGTCCGCTCATGAGATTTGGAGTTATCTCAATGAGAAATATGGGGCGATCACCAAAGAAGATGATGTGCCAAAGGTGGATGCACGTGAGGATGTTGAGCATGATCACAACATGGTGGTTGTGGAGGATTGCTCCACCTCATGGTCAAGTGAGGATGAAGATGATGGCTATGAGAGTGATGCTTCTACAAGCTCATCCACTTCATCACATTCCTCCATGTCTCACGGTGACGACAAGGTATCTATTGGAGGTGTGATTGTTGATTGTATGATCCAAATTTGAACTTGTATGTAGACTCACCAAAGCTTTAAGAAATGAGATGGCAAAAACAAGTAAATTGAAAAACGAAAACTCATTTCTAAAGACCACATGTGAACAACAAAAGCATCTACTTTATGTTACTACTTATTCACATGAGGAGCTAAAATTGGTTCATGAGAAACTTTGTGTTGCTCTTGATAACTTGGTAAAAGATCATGCATTTCTCACTAAGAAGATTTCTAATGAAGAAATTAAAACTAGTGAGAGCTCATCACTTGGGTCAAATGATCAATCATATGATATTACTAACCATTGTGATGTAGGCAAGAAGCATGTATCCACCTCTTGTGATGATTTATTGTTTATGCCATGTTCTTCACAATTATATACTTGTTCTACTTCTATATATTGTGAGACTAACCTTTTGAAGGAGAACAATGAGCTCAAAAATGAAGTGAAGAATTTGAACAACAAGTTAGAGAGGTGTTACAACTCAAAAGTCACCTTTGAGCATATATTGAAGACTCAAAAAAATTATGGTGACAAATGTGGCCTTGGCTTCAAGAAGAAGATGACAAAGGGCAAAAGAAAGCAAGAGAGAGAAAAGCTCTCTCATTTCATGTGCTATCAGTGCCATGAAGTAGGACATCTTGCTAATGGTTGCCCAAACAAAGAGAAGCTCAAAAAGATGAAAGAAGAAGAGAGGCTCAAGCATGTCAAGTGCTTCAAGTGCCGCACTTGGGGTCATCTCACCTCAATGTGCCCAACCAAGCAATTGGTGAAGCAACAAGTGAAGCCTCAACCAAAGCCACAAATTGAGAAAGAAAAGACTCCCCAAGCTCAAGTCAAGATCTACCATGAAGATGGTGGTGACATGGGGATGATGAAGAAGAAGACAAGAAGGGGAGGTAGACAATCAAGATCATCAAAATACCTCTCCCACATCAAATGCTTTGAGTGCAAGAATGATGTACACTTTGCCTCGAGGTGTCCTACCAAGCTTGAGAAGAAGGCTCAAGCAACTTTCAAGAGGCAAGGCAATAAGAAGCAACACATGAGCAAGGAAGAAAAGGCTCAATCAAAGCGAATTTGCTACTTATGCCGGGAAAGGGGACACATGGCTCATTCATGTCCCCTAGGTAATAGTTCTAAGCCTATTTCAATTGATAACCATAATATGCTAGAAAGGATGGTAATGGTACCTCTATGGTTGCTATTGCAAAACATCCCGCTACTTATACTAAGGCATCGCCTAAGTATGTTGCACCTAACTTGAGAGGACCCAAACTAGTTTGGGTACCATCAAAATGTGGATGAATATGTGTAGGTACCATCAGCATTGGAGGCTTAATTCAATTGATCTTATATTATTCATCATATGATTGAGTCAAGTATTGAAGCCTAGTGCACATCCAAACCCAATGCCATGATAGTGAAGTCCAAATGTGCTACAACATACAAGTGTCACATTCAAGTTGTGGTGATTTATTGGATTATTTGATGGCTTGCAATTACATGAGTTGAAGCTTGCAAATTAGATGATCATGAGCTAACCAAGGTATATCTTTGTTGATCACATTCATTTAGGTATATCTTTGAATTGGATAAATATGCAATGTTGCTTGCTATAAGATGATTGAATGGATTAAATGATTAGTAATCAAGTTTGGATTGATTTGGGTTGTTTAAGTTCATAATATAACGTCTAGTAAGTGGATTGAATGGATTCATGTCTTGTGAAAGTATTCAAACGAGTCTATTTCAAGTTTGATTCAATTTGAAGAAGCATAGCTCAATTGCTTGAAATCTGTCCATTTTTGAAAAACTGAGCTAGCAGTGATCAAGTCTGAGTTTGAGTGACCAAATATATTTGGAATGGCTTGAAATTTGGTATGCATGCTGTACACTTATCATAGAAGATGCTGTAGAAATTTCATGAGAATTGGATAAGGGATACTTCGGTTTTGGAGTAGATCTTATCAGCTATAGTGCAGCAGTTTTCAGCATATAGCAGTGGTGGAAGAATTGAAATCTGGTAGCAATCTAGAAGTCAAAAGAAGATTAAATTTTTACAGCTGCTAGATGACTCAGTAAAGCACATCTCCACCAAATTTCGTAGTATTTGGATCTGTACATTGTGAGATATGAGTTATTCTTTGAAAGGTACAGAATCTGCCAGAAAAGTGACAAATATTGGATTGATCTAGAGTCACTTAAATTGAAAGGTCCTCAAGTTGGAATTATGATTATAAGTGTTTGAGGCACCTAAGTTTGGTTTTGAATTGATCTAGAAGCATGACAAGTACTGAGTACAAGGCATTTGATTGTGGAATGTACTTGGTGTACACATTTAGTACTCAAATTGAAGATCAAGATCAAACTCAAGATGAAGATGAAGTTTAAGTTCTAGTGACTATTGGAGATTATTTAGAAAGAAAAAGAACTTAAACAAGTAGAAAGAAAAGGACGTAAAGAAGGCTTCACGGATATTCATCATATTAAGTCCATCACTTGAATCAATCAATCAAAGGCAATTCAAGTGAGTGTCAAGAATGGTTCTTTAGAGAGAGGTCACTTCTCCCTATGTGAGGGGCGTGCCGCCCGAGGAGTGGGTAAACCAAGTGTGGTGCTTGGAAGGCTAACATGGAAGTGGTGATCTAAAGGACATTTGAGATGCTTAGTTGAAGCAATCAAAAGGATTGATCAAGGAAGCAAGCAACACCCAAAAGAGAGCTAGTCGTGCTATTTCAAGTGGTATTCTTATTAGTTCTCTCATGCAAGCAATGATCAAGAAAAGATGAAGCAAGTCAACCACAACAAGACAGTGCACTTGATCATAAGTGGTTCTAAATTCATATGGGTGAAGATTTGATCTATCAATTGGTATCTATGATTGGTCTTCACCAAGCATATCAATTGGACTTCACATTGCTATTAGAGAAATGATTTGGAATCTATGTGACTATCCTCTTCTCCAAAATAGCAAAGGTATCATTGTAATTTGCATGATCATTTCATCCCTTACTAGTATGTGGTTAGTGCATATAGTACATACTTAATAGGATCATGCATGACAAATGAAAAGTTTTCAATTCATAACCTACCACTATTGTTTGAATGACTAATTGATCTAGTGGTATGTGTATGAGTTTGTTCATGAGCTAGTAAACCCAAGTACTTGATCTATTTTGGATTGTTAACAAGTGACAAGTACAACATTGACAAGATAACCCTTAATGTGAGGTGTGAAAAAGCATGTCATTGGTTCAAACCGGACTTGGAAGCTTAGGCAAATCAACATAGTTCAAGTCTATAATTAGAAGCTCATGATGATTAGAGTACAAGAACAAGACAACAATGAAGATGGATATCTAGACTCCAATGTTTCTTCAAGTGATATCCTACAATGGTACTCATGATGATGATAGCAAACGTTTAAGATAGTAAACAAGTGGTTCCATACTAGAAGACCTTAACTGATAGAAGAATCCCATATGATATCGGACAAGATATTCCAAATATCACATTTATACATATGGTATCTATCATACAAGAAGGTGGTTCCACAAGTGATCCTCAACTTTAAGTGATCATCAAGCAAAGAAAGTTCCCTCACCAACAAGATTGACAAGTGAATGACCCACGCTATGACATAGGGGGAGTGCCCCACCAAATGGTATAAAGGTCAAAGATCCTATGTGGTATCTCAAGAGCAATTCAAGTAATGTCATTCCAACACATGGTGATGTCCATAAAAAATGCAAGATTCAAGCCTCAATTGTAACACCCAAAAATTTGCTCTTGAATTAATAGGATTTAATGAGAATTATTTAAGCAATTTTGTGGGCATTTAATCTAGTAAATAAAATGTTTTTGTCAAAATTAAAATTCATTATAAGTTTAGAAACATGGTTGTGCATTCATGCTGGAATTAATTAATTTATTTACTTGCTTGTTTGCTTTTTGTCTATGTATTTTGTTTATCTCCAAAAGGATTTAAAATCTCTTTTCAAAAAGACTTTAGAAAACAAAGGAGAAATAGGAAAAAGAAAACAGAAAAGAAAAAGAAAAAAAAGGGAAAGGCAAACCCAGCCAGACCCACCCCCGGCCTGTTTCTTTCCCCCCCGCACGCGGCCCACTTCCAACTCCCCCGGCCTGCTAAGCGCGGCCCACCAAGCCAGGCCCGCGCGCGCCTTTCCTCTCTCTCTCTCTAGCGCTCGGGCCCCACCTGTCAGCGCGCGCTGTTCCTCTTCTTCACCGTGATGGAGCCGGTTTCCTCCACCGAATCCTCCTCTATCCCGATTTGTGCGGGATTTGTCTTCCTTGACCTCCTATAAAGCATCTAGGTCAACCCCGCGTGGCTATTTTCCCATCTACGCCGCAAAAACCAAGCCGTAGTCGCTTCCTTTCGCGTTTTGGATCTCGCCATTTTGCGAAGCGAGCCGCTGCCGCTGCGAGCTCCGTTCGCGTGTTCCTGGCTCGAGCTAAGGGCGCAGGTGAGCTCGTGGCTCTCCCCTCGTTCTGCTGATATGTTTGTTTGCTTCGGGGTGCGCCAGGGTGCAAGGACGAGGCGTCTCCGGTGAGCTCATGGTGGCGGGCATGGTGGCTGGCCGAGCCGGAGCTCAAGGAGGAGATCAGCCAGCCAGATGTGGTCTCTGGGAGAGATCTCGGCAGTCAGATCGATCGCGGACGGTCGAGATTAGAAGATACCCTTTCACCTGGAGATCTTTCTAAAGAGTCCCTGAGCTTTTCTCTATTTGACCCGCGGTCCTTAGCGCTTTTCACAGCTTACATTTTCATTTTCTAAAAGCGTATTTTCGTCGGTTTGAATCAATTTACGCTTTCCCGTATTTACAGAATTTGCATTGAAATTGTTTTGGTCATAAAATGCTCATTTTAACTCCGTTTTTGTCCACTCAAATTTCGTTAGATTCGTATTTACGAGCTCTACATGTTAGAAATATTAGTTTACTATTTTGAAACTTTTTAATTTCCTGGTACTATTTAATTAATTATTTCTCTATAGGAAATATTAGAAAATTCATATCTTTCACGTTTTAATTCTAATTTTCGTGAACTTTATGTTTGTGTGATCGTAGCGCTGCGTAGAATATTTACATAAACTTTTATCTTTGATTTCTCAGTGTTGGTGTAATGTTCTAATTATAGCTTGTTTGCTTTGTGTATGATTGTCTACATTGGATTGTGTGTTGTTGATTGATGTTTGGAAATAGACGGTGAGCCGTACGTTGATGATCAAGGTCAATTTTTTAAAGAGCAGTAGGCTCAGGAGAGCTTTGATCAAGGCAAGTATAATTTGGGATCATCCTTGTTACCTATTCACTTATAAATACACATATATATCATATGCATGTTTTCACCTTGTCGACCTTAGCAAAATCATAGATGATGGTTACCTAGATTCCTTGCTACCTACTTGATATGCATTTGTTGTAGATGTGCTAGTGCTTGATATAATCCATGATCTTGTAAGATGATTAATAGCTATGCAATGAACGTTAAATGATGACAAATAACTATATGAGATCTTGTCTGTAAGTGATCACCGGGACAACAGTGCAACCATGAGGGCTATAATGGCTCTGGCTTTAGCTCAGTATGGAGAACTTTTCTAGCTTGTTAGAGGTTACTCGAAAGGGCGGAGGGGCTGAACCGTTTTGGGTATAGTGCGAGCCCCTGTCCCTATGTGTATAGGCTGCGCGTCATTGTGCCATTCGGAAGGAGGGTATCTATATCTGCGCGCAAAGGAAACCTTGCGGCCTTAACATGTTAGACGAACTTTTGAAAGGCTTCATAGTGATCCCTGCCGACCTCCCTAGGAAGGGGGTTAAGAGATTAGCTACCTCGGGCGAAAGGGTAAATCATGACTCATGGGTAAAGATGTACAACCTCTGCAGAGTGTTAAAACTGGTATACTAGCCGTGCTCACGGTTATGAGCGGCCTTGGGGGTTCTTGCTGCGACGACGATGAGCTTGTTAAGTTGTTATGTTCATCTGATTATCGTTTATGCTATGAGATTAATTATGCTTACACTTGATCATGTGATTAATGTATTATTTATGCTACCTTGACAATTGCTATTTGATTATGAATATGCTATCCACTATTAAAAGCTAAATGCAGTCAAACCAGTGTCAGCTATTTGAGCCTCATGAACCCCTGGTTATACTTGTTGAGTAAGATATGTGCTCACTCTTGCAATTTCCCAACACCCCAGGTTATGCTAATGATGATGATTGGAATGAGGACTATCGATATGAGTATTAGGTTTGGAGTCAACCAGTCAATGCTGTCCCTGTGTGGTGCTTCCGTCGAGAGCGTTGTTTACTTTATGATATCATCTTTGTATGAGACTATGTGATATATTATGTGCCGCTATGTAATAAACACTGCAATGGTACATTTGAGATTTGTCTACTTATGTGTGCGACTATTCCTGGGGCACATATGAGTCTTTTATGCATCCTATTTTGTTCTTAAAATATGGGTGTGACAAATTGGTATCAAAGCTTTGTTGACTGTCGGACGCAAGCCTAGTTAGATATTGGTCGTCTTAAGGATTTGAAATTGCCATAAAATCCTTGTTCTATAGACCTTGATATTTTTCTCTATACTAAATCCTCTTCATTGTTATTCATCTTCACCTTGTTGCTTATTTTAAAGACTTGTTCTCATCCTCACTCCTTGCTTGATATGCTTTTAGAACCTTGTCTTACCACTTTCTAGCGTCATTGAAATAGGTATTTTAGGATCTTTACCCTTAATAGGAAGAGAACGATAGCACCGCAAGTTGAGTCAATGCTTGAAGTGTGAACCTTCGATGCTTGGTTTGATTTGTTATTATGTTCATGATTGATTTGGATCTTTGTAATGAGTGTAATGAACTTGTAGATTTTCTCTACAATTTCATTTAGTTTATAGGCCTAAGGCATAAGGATTAATGAACTAAATAGTTGAGTTTGGTTAAAATTCTGTTTCCGTCCTTGCTGTTTTTGGAGCGAACTGCAATCAATCTGGTGTAATTCAAAATCTGTTTGTGCAATGTTCATCAAATTTTTCTGGGAACAAGTAGGCTTTCATGTCTTTCCAATGCCGCAAGAATGACACTATTATCTGTTATGAGCTGTGAGTTATGGATGTTTAAAGTTGAAGTTTCTGCGCAGTCTGGAATTCTGGAACAGTTGTGGTTATGCTCAGTTTTGACTAACTTAACGACAGAATCTGTTAATATGGTCTAAATGAAAGTTGTAGATAATTTCTTTATCTTTCCAACGGTGTATAGAATGTATCCTTTTGAACTATGGAACTCAAGATATGACAGATTTTCTGAACTGATGATGTTAGATGTTACCCAGAAAAATTCCAGATTCCGTTAACTCTTGTAATTGCCATGTCTGATGATACTAAGATATGATTCTATACCTTGGAATGCAGATGGCAGCTAGAGGAAGAGGCAGAGGCAGAGGCCATGGCAATGGCAATGGTGGCAATGCCCCAATTACTGTGGAGAAACTCATGCAAACCCAAAATGAGATGATGCACGTCTTCTTGCAGCACCTACAGCAGCAACCTCCACCTCCCCCACCCCCTGTTCATGTGAGAGATAAGCGTGGGGAATTCATGAAGGGAAGACCTCCGGTGTTTACACACTTAGCTGATCCTATGGAGGCAGATGATTGGCTTCGTGCTGTAGAAAGACAACTGAACATAGCCCAGTGCAATGATATGGAAAAAGTGTTGTATGCTTCTGGACAACTTTAAGGTGCAGCTCAGACATGGTGGGAGTCGTATCAAGCTGCTCGTCCCAACAATGCTCCTCCTATCACTTGGTTGGAATTTTGCAGAGACTTTAGAGCATGACATATCAATGAAGGAATGATGGAGCTCAAGCAAGAAGAATTCAGATCTCTCAGGATGAGTTCTATGTCTGTGGCTGAGTATCATGACATGTTTGAGCAGTTGGCTCGCTATGCTCCAAACAAAGTTAGAGAAGACGCTGATAAGCAGCGTCTCTTCATGAAAGGTCTTTACTATGAACTTAGTTGGCTGGAAATACCTACCCTACCTTCCAGGCTATGGTAAACCGTGCTATCGTGTTGGATAACATGCGCAAAGGTCAGGACAAGAAGAGGAGGATGCTAGCACAAGGTTCTGGAGGCAACAACCGCCAACGTTTCAATTCTCAGCAGGACGATCAACAGAGGTACCAGGGACCGGTTGGTCAATGGGATCGCAACCAACAACCTCAGCGTAATCCTAACCAACAGCAGAGTGGTCAGCAGATTCACCGCTCAAGAAATTCAAATGCCACCTCTATGAAGAGAAGTGCTCCCAATACCCCTACCAGGTGTTTTCGCTGTGGAAAAGAAGGTCATATGTCATATGATTGCCCGGAGAGTTTCAACCAGCAGAACAACAATCAGAAGTCTAATTCTCATGGAGCAAAGGTGAACCATGTGGCTGCAGAGACAGTACAAGAGGGACCAGAAATTATGATGGGTACGTTCAGTATCAACTCTATTCCCGCTACAGTTTTATTTGATTCTGGAGCTTCGCATACATTCATATCACAAGCATTTGTTAGAGTTCATAGCATTCCACTAGTTGCCATGAAAACCCATATGCTAGTAAACTCACCGGGAGGGACTATACCAGTTTCATATTGTTGCCCCTCAGCCAGTCTTTCTTTAAGGGGGGTAGATTTCCCGGTTAGTCCCATGGTTATGAGAACCTCAGGCATAGATGTGATATTAGGCTTGGATTGGATGAAGAAATATGCTACGGAAATTAAGTGCAAAGAGAAAGTAGTAGTTGTGACAACACCCAAGGGAGAGAGAATCAGTGTGGATGTAGCAGTGCAGGCTCCACCCATAGCTACAGTGAATCAGCTGGATGATGGTGTTGATCTTCAGGACTGTGTAGAGAATAAATTTTCAGATAAGTTACCAGGTACGTTACTTGACTAGAGACATGAATTTGCTAGTGCAATGGAATCGGTTGTTAGAGGCAGACGCAACTTGGGAAAGAGAGGATGATTGGAGAGAATCATATCCACAACTGTTTGTTTATGCACTGCTCAATCTCAAGGACAAGATTCTTTTAAGGGGGGTAGAATTTGTAACACCCAAAAATTTGCTCTTGAATTAATAGGATTTAATGAGAATTATTTAAGCAATTTTGTGGGCATTTAATCTAGTAAATAAAATGTTTTTGTCAAAATTAAAATTCATTATAAGTTTAGAAACATGGTTGTGCATTCATGTTGGAATTAATTAATTTATTTACTTGCTTGTTTGCTTTTTGTCTATGTATTTTGTTTATCTCCAAAAAGATTTAAAATCTCTTTTCAAAAAGACTTTAGAAAACAAAGGAGAAATAGGAAAAAGAAAACAGAAAAGAAAAAGAAAAAAAAAAGGGAAAGGCAAACCCAGCCAGACCCACCCCCGGCCTGTTTCTTTCCCCCCGCACGCGGCCCACTTCCTCCTCCCCCGGCCCGCTAAGCACGGCCCACCAAGCCAGGCCCGCGCACGCCTTTCCTCTCTCTCTCTCTCTCTCGCGCTCGGGCCCCACCTGTCAGCGCGCGCTGTTCCTCTTCTTCGTCGTGACGGAGCCGATTTCCTCCACCGAATCCTCCTCTATCCCGATTTGTGCGGGATTTGTCTTCCTTGACCTCCTATAAAGCATCTAGGTCAACCCCGCGTGGCTATTTTCCCATCTACGCTGCAAAAACCAAGCCGTAGTCGCTTCCTTTCGCGTTTTGGATCTCGCCGTTTTGCGAAGCGAGCCGCTGCCGCTACGAGCTCCGTTCGCGTGTTCCTGGCTCGAGTTAAGGGCGCAGCTGAGCTCGTGGCTCTCCCCTCGTTCTGCTGATATGTTCGTTTGCTTCGGGGTGCGCCAGGGTGCAAGGATGAGGCGTCTCCGGTGAGCTCGCGGCGGCGGGCATGGTGGCTGGCCGAGCCGGAGCTCAGGGAGGAGATCAGCCGGCCGGATGTGGTCTCTGGGAGAGATCTCGGCCGTCAGATCGATCGCGGACGGTCGAGATTAGAAGATACCCTTTCGCCTGGAGATCTTTCTAAAGAGTCCCTGAGCTTTTCTCTATTTGACCCGCGGTCCTTAGCGCTTTTCACAGCTTACGTTTTCATTTTCTAAAAGCGTATTTTCATCGGTTTGAATCAATTTACGCTTTCCAGTATTTACAGAATTGCCATTGAAATTGTTTTGGTCATAAAATGCTCATTTTAACTCCGTTTTTGTCCACTCAAATTTTGTTAGATTCGTATTTACGAGCTCTACATGTTAGAAATATTAGTTTACTATTTTGAAACTTTTTAATTTCCTGGTACTATTTAATTAATTATTTCTCAATAGAAAATATTAGAAAATTCATATCTTTCACGTTTTAATTCCGATTTTCATGAACTTTACGTTTGTGTGATCGTAGCGCTGCGTAGAATATTTTCATAAAGTTTTATCTTTGATTTCTCACTGTTGGTGTAATGTTCTAATTATAGCTTGTTTGCTTTGTGTATGATTGTCTACATTGGATTGCGTGTTGTTGATTGATGTTTGGGAATAGACGGTGAGCCGTACGTTGGTGATCAAGGTCAATTTTTTGAAGAGCAGTAGGCTCAGGAGAGCTTTGATCAAGGCAAGTATAACTTGGGATCATCCTTGCTACCTATTCACTTATAAATACATATATATATATATATCATATGCATGCTTTCACCTTGTCGACCTTAGCAAAATCATAGATGATTGTTACCTAGATTCTTTGCTACCTACTTGATATGCATTTGTTGTAGATGTGCTAGTGCTTGATATAATCCATGATCTTGTAAGATGATTAATAGCTATGCAATGAACGTTAAATGATGACAAATAACTATATGAGATCTTGTCTGTAAGTGATCACCAGGACAACAGTGCAACCATGAGGGCTATAATGGCTCTGGCTTTAGCTCAGTATGGAGAACTTTTCTAGCTTGTTAGAGGTTACTCGAAAGGGCAGAGGGGCTGAACCGTTTTGGGTATAGTGCGAGCCCCTGTCCCTATGTGTATAGGCTGCGCGTCATTGTGCCATTCGGAAGGGGGGTATCTATATCTGTGCGCAAAGGAAACCTTGCGGCCCTAACATGTTAGACGAACTTTTGAAAGGCTTCATAGTGATCCCTGCCGACCTCCCTAGGAAGGGGGTTAAGAGATTAGCTACCTCGGGCGAAAGGGTAAATCATGACTATGGGTAAAGATGTACAACCTCTGCAGAGTGTGAAAACTGGTATACTAGCCGTGCTCACGGTTATGAGCGGCCTTGGGGGTTCTTGCTGCGACGACGATGAGTTTGGTTATGTTCATCTGATTATCGTTTATGCTATGAGATTAATTATACTTACACTTGATCATGTGATTAATGGATTATTTATGCTACCTTGACAATTGCTATTTGATTATAAATATGCTATCCACTATTAAAAGCTAAATGCAGTCAAACCAGTGTCAGCTATTTGAGCCTCATGAACCCCTGGTTATACTTGTTGAGTACGATATGTGCTCACTCTTTCAATTTCCCAACACCCCAGGTTATGCTAATGATGATGATTGGAATGAGGACTATCGATATGAGTATTAGGTTTGGAGTCAACCAGTCAATGATGTCCCTGTGTGGTGCTTCTGTCGAGAGCGTTGTTTACTTTATGATATCATCTTTGTATGAGACTATGTGATATATTATGTTCCGCTATGTAATAAACACTGCAATGGTACATTTGAGATTTGTCTACTTATGTGTGCGACTATTCCTGGGGCACATATGAGTCTTTTATGCATCCTATTTTGTTCTTAAAATATGGGTGTGACATCGACCATCTATCCCAATGCAATCCGTTGTCACAATGAGATTCACATTTTTATAATTTGTATCAAGTGATTTAATTGGTATCACATAACTTTTATGGAAACTGATGACAAAGGGGGAGAAGTTGGAACAAAGATATGATCATGTGATAAGTTGAACAACAAAAGATATATTTCAAGGGGGAGAGATCAAAGATGGACATGGACAAGGGAGCAACATTAAAAGAAAAGATGATGGATCAAAATTCTTGGACAAAAGAGAAGCACACAAGTAGGGGGAGCAAGCTCATGAACATTGATTGTTTGCATTTCATATGCGCATATTCATGTGCTTGCTTGCATTGCATAAGTGTTTAAATTCAATATTCATGCTTGTGTGATGTATGCTAGTTATAGAACTTGATTGATGATATGATAACTAGCATGCATAGGTTGGTAGCTAGACTTGTGCTTATCAAGTAAAAACTAGACCCTCGCTTATAATGTTGATCTCACGAGGTTTCTAGTGTTTTTGTTGTCTAGCTACTCATGGCGCTAAGGATGGTGTACATTGAATACTTCAAATGACATCAAATTTGGTATCGAGCTACAAAGGTTTATTCTATACACCTAAGCACTTAGTTGGGTTTTATGGTGCTTATCGAAATCTTGACGTAGAGCTTAATTGTTGGATAAGTAACATAAAATCTAAATCAAGTTAGCAATTTACACTTGTGTAAAGTGCTAGCTTGAAAAAGCTTTAATTTTCATATCTTTGTAGAGTTGTCATCAGTTACCAAAAAGGGGGAGATTGAAAGGTCCTTGTTTGGTTTTGGTAATTGAGTGACAACTTAGGTGGACTAATAGTGTTTATATGAGATACACAGGAGATTAGTCCACAGGTGATTATATGATGATGGAGGAGCTCATTGCATATGAGACATGACATGGAGTCATGTGACCAAGGTGGAGAAGATCAAGATGAGGCTTGGCTCGATTGACCGGTTGCAAGAGTGAAGGGCAAGTCAGAGAGGCTTTGAAGCGAGGGACCGCGTGTGACGGTGAAGCTTGAGCAAGACTTGGCGCCGATGTACCAAGGCAACGGTGAAGAGCAACTGAGGTCAAGATCGATGAACCAATACGCTCACGTGATGATATGAAGTGGATCATATCATTTGGTGATTGGTTGGTGCATGTGTTGCATCAACATTGGAGGAGATGGAATGAAAAGCGCAAGGCAAAGGTATCACCTAGGGCATTTCCATTTCACCGGTCATAGGTGTGTAGAGAAGTTTATGACCAGATTTAGGATAGATGGCCGTACTATCAAGAGGGGCAAACTTGTTTGCATATCGGTCATCTAGTGCCACTTGAGCGATCTAACTTTGCATACGTGTTAGGATCGAGTGGCGTGGCAAGTTGAGAGGCTAACTCCATCGGGAAAATATTTGTGAAAATGCTAACACACTTGCACATGGTGGTGTACACTTGGTAGTGTTGGCACATTTGCAAAGGAGAAGGTGTTGGAGTTGATTTTGTTCAACTTGGAGAAGAGAGAGAAGTCTTTCGGTGTTCTCCGGACATTAGGATGGCTTTTAGATTGGAATACTGCTTTGATCCATTTAGATTTGGATTGATTATTCATATATATTGGATAGCACTCTATGTAAGCTTTCCAAAATGTCTAAGATCATCGAATTCGGAGTTCGGAGCTAGAAGTTAGCAACCTAACAAGTTGAACTGCAGGAACAGGACGCTGTGAGTCCGGTGCGCACAGGACGAGTCTGGTGTGCACAGGACGCTGAGAGTCTGGTGCTGCTGCAAGTTTTCGTTGCTCTCTGCGTACGGGTCTAGTGCGCATAGGACGAGTCCGGTGTCACAGGACGCTGAGAGTCCGGTGCTACTGCAAGTTTACGTTGCTCTCTGCGTATGCATCCGGTGCACACAGGACGCGTCCGGTGTGAAGCAGCAGAGCGTCCGGTGCTACTGTTCTAGACGCGCGTGCGTGAGCTAGCCGTTGGCGGCAACGGTCGAGTTCAACGGCTAGTGACACGTGGCTGTTTCTAGAGCACCGGATGCGCTGTTCCAGCGTCCGGTGCTACCTACAGTGAGTCCGGTGCTCACGACTTTTGCCCAGTGAAGGGGCAACGACTAGTTTAGCCCTTGGAGCTATAAATAGAAGTGGTGGCCGGCCTTGGCTGGTGTAGAGCACCCTTGGGACTTAGTGTCCATGCTTGGGGAGTGGTAGGAAAGAGTCTAACTCACTTGTGCTTGCAAGAGTGTGAATCAATAGCGAGTGAGTGATTCTAGTGCGTTGCATTGAGAGATTGCATCGAGTGGCACGAGGTGTTCGTGTTGCAAGCCGGTGGTGCTTGTTACTCTTGGAGGTTGCCACCTCCTAGACGGCTTGGTGGCTTGTGACTCCGTCGAAGCACGCAAGGAGATTGTGCGGTGCTCTGGAGAAGAGATTGTGAGGGGTATGGTGCTCACCCCACGGGGATCGCGAAGAGCAACTCTAGTTGAGCGAGACGTGAAGAGCAACAAGTGGTCCGGCCGGGTCAAGTGCTAGAGCTTGTGGTAAGCACTCCACGTGGGAGAGTGTGACTTGTGGGTCACCACTAGCAAGAGGACCGGCGGCAACCTTGGAGCTTGTCTCAACGGGGACGTAGCTTGGTGGCAACCAAGTGAACCTCGGGAGAAAATCATCGTGTCAACATTGTTCTTCCCGTTGGTTTGCAAGTCCCTAACACAAGCTTGTGCTTACATTCATATACTTATGCTTGTGTAGTTGCTCTTGTAATTAGTTAGCTTGTGTAGCTTGCTAGTTACCTTCTTGCTTGTGTAGCTAGAAGTAGTTCCCTTGTGTGACTAATTTGGTTTGTGTAACCTTGTTAGTCACATTGCTTAGTTTGTGTAGCTAAGTATTTTTGCACTCTCTAATTTGGCATTGGTTGCCTTGTTATTGAGTATTGCCAGTGAGCTTAGGAGCTTTGTGCTTTTTGCTTACTAGTTGCGTAGGAGCTCTCCCGATTTGCAAAGTACTAGTTGCATAGGTTTGTGTGACCTTGCTCCTAGAATTGGTTAGGTGAGCTCTTGCTAAGGTAGCACCTTGCTTGCTTGTTTAGGATCTTTTCAAGGTGCTAGAAAACTTAGATAGAGGGGTGTAGTCTTGGCTAGACCGATAGTTTTAATTCCGCATTTGTTTCAGTTAGCCAGCGCGATAAGTTTTAGAAAGGACTATTCACCCCCTCTCTAGTTCGCCATCTCAACCCTTCACTCCTCCTCTACAGGAGGCGTCACAGGATGAGGCGGCGCCCGCTGGCGGCTCCTGCGTCCACGCCTTCTCTGAGACGGCTTTGGAACCTCCTCTTCAACTACAGGACACGTCCTACGAAAGAGCGACGCCACGCTCCTCTGACGGTCGCCCACCATCTTTGTTCAATGACCTGCAGTTAAAAGGAATAAAGAAGCAATTAGATATACATTCATAATAAATAAAGTATGACATGTATTACAAAATTATAAAGTATTTGCATGTACAACAAAATTAGAAAATTTTACATGTACCCACAGTGTCTCGGCGACATTCTTTTCAGTGTGCATTACATCAATGTAATGTGGCATAAGAAGATCCTTATAATAGGGGAGCCTCGTCAAGTCCGACTTATGAGTCCACATATTATGCTCATTATACCCTTCGAAACGATCAACTCCTTCCTCGGGCACGAGAGCCTCTATCTGATCATGAACCTCAGCAGTGAACATCTGCGGTTGAGGATCTATCACTACGACACCTTTCCTAAAGTTCTTAATGTCATGCCGGAATGGATGGTCAATAGGGAGGAATTGACGGTGTTGGTCAAAAGACGAATACTTGCCACCCTTCTTGAGCCAGATGAACTTCACACGATCCTTGCATAATGGACATGGGAATTTCCCGTAAACACACCAGCCACAGAATATCACGCTAGGAAGTCATGTATGGAGTACTGGTACCAAACATGCATTTTGAAGGGCTTCTGTGTAGCCCGATCATATGTCCATACCCCTTCGTTCCAAGCACTGATTAATTCATCAATCACAGGCTCCATGAACACACCCATATGTTTCCCTGGGTGTCCAGGAATTATCAACGACAAGAATATGTGCTCACGTCGGAAGGCGACACCGGTGGGGAGATTGAGTGGGATAACGAACACAGGCCAACATGAGTATGGGGCAGCCATCAATCCATAGGGATTGAACCCATCTGTTGCCAGCGCAACACGCACATTACGAGCCTCTTCTGCTTTGTCATGATGAATTTTATCAAAGTGGACCCATGCTTCACCATCAGCCGGATGCACCAGCTTATCAAGATTGTATCGTTTGCCCTCTTTATGCCATGTCATCTGTTTCGCGTATGACTCGCTCATGTATAGCCGTTGGATCCTCGGAACGAACGAGAGGTGGTGTAGGACTTTGACGGGGATTGCAAGTTGTTTCCTCTGGCCATCCCTAGAGTCAGCCTCTAGATATCTAGAGGAGTTGCACTTTGGACAGTAATTTGCATCCTTGTAATCTTTCCTAAATAGAACGCAATTTTTTGGACAGACATGTATCTGCTCGTAGGGCATCTTAAGTCCGGCAAGGAGTTTCTGGCACTCATACAAGTTCTTTGGTAGAACGTGGCCAGTTGGCAGCAGGCTACCAATCACAGTCAGCATTACATTGAAGAATTCTCGACTCATGTTAGCATCAGACTTAAACGCCATCAAGCGTCCGATGGCATCGAGCTGACAAACGTCAGTTTGACCGTGAAGAGGTTTCTCTGCTGAAGACAACACGTTGTAGAACGCCTTTGCACATTCCTCGGTCTCCTCATCCGCACGTCCATCAAATGCTTATGCAAATTACACTGATCGATTCTAACTTTCTAGACAACATTGGTCACCTTCCAACATTAATCTTCAAACTAAGTAACAGCATTGGTCACTCTACTTCTTCAGTTAACAAACACTGAACCCAGTTGCCGGATAGATTATTCATGCAGCACGATAGATTATTCATGCAGCACAAGAAGTGCATGCCTGGCCAAGAAATTAAATCCAGGCAATAATTGTAGCATATACGATACTAAATCTCACTACTACCAATGACACTCAAAGCGTTGGCGTACCTGCTGGTGACGTCGGCGTCGGCGTTGGCGGAGCTGCTGCAGCTGGGCGGGGCTTCGGTGGTCAGGGCGGGGCGGCCGGGCTCCACCGAGCGGCGGTCAGGGTTGGGGCGGCCGGGATCTGGCGGCACGAGCCGCCGTCGGGGCGTGGCAGGGCGGACGGGCTCCGGCGAGCCGCGGTCAGGGCCGAGGCGGCCGGAATCCGACGACGCGAACTGCAGTCGGGGCCCGGGCGGCCGGAATCGAACGGCCCAAGTCGCGCTCGCGGCGGGGCGGGGTCCGGTGCGGCGGGGCGGGGCGGAGTCCGGCGCGGCGGGGCGGGGTGGAGTCCGGCGGGGCGGAGTCCGGCGAGCCGTGCTCAGAAGCTGCATTCGGCGCTTCAGAAGCCGCGCTCAGAGATATGGGAGAGAGATACGTTCGGGAGAAGCCGCACAGGGGAGGTGCTCGGGGCTGTTCGGGAGAGAGAGAGTTCGGGAGAGATAAGCATATACGACATGCTTTGCCGAGTGTCCATGATCTCACACTCGGCAAATCTTTTTTTTTATTTTTTTATTTCAAAATCAGTTTAAAATTATTTAAAATGGTTATTCACTACTCCCTCTATTCTAAATTGTAAGTCATTCCAAGAATCTTGAAGAGTCAAACTTTTCTAAATTTAACTAAATTTATATTATAAAATAATTATTATTATGATACTAACTAAGCATCATTAGATTCTTTCTTAATTATATTTTCTGAGTATAGTCAGTTACAAATCTTAGTATTTTTCTCTATAATTTTAGTCAAACGTAAAAATACTTTGACTCTCCAAGATTCTTGGAATGACTTACAATAGGATGGAGGGAGTATAAAAAGTTTTAAAGCACTGTTCTTTTTTTATTTATCGTGTATTAAATTCACTATACAAAAATTACTTAAAGCACTATTCTTTTTTATTTTTGAAATTAATTTGCCGAGAGCTTCTGTCAGCCTCTCGGCAAAGAGAGTTCTTTGCCGAGAGCCTGAGCAAGGGCTCTCGGCAATTTTTTTTGTATTTTAGCCATCAAAATTTTTCTTTATGCTCCCTAGTTAGAGTTATCCAACATATTCAAGTTTGGTGTAATTTTATCAATATTTGTTATATTTCATGGTTTTTGTTCATTTAATTGAATTTCTTGAAAAATATAGGTTGGAACTGCGAGTGCATGAAATAACACGTTTCTTAGCATGAAATGTTGACATTCATGATACTAACCCTAATTCGAGGCCATGTGCAAGAAAACATCCTAGTTCCCACATGTTTTTTTGGCAAAACCTGACTTGAAAGATGATGGCGAACATATTTTAAATGATAGAAAATTCAAGAGTTCAAAAAATCGTGAAACTTGGTGAAGTGTGCGGATATCACATGTGTAGTTTGTGGTAAAAATTTGAGAAAGTTTTATGCACGACGTCACGTCGGATGTTTAGAAACCCACATATCTCCGCATATGTTTTAAAATCTCACTAGAAGAGATGTGTGGGTTTCTAAACATCCGACGTGACGCCGTGCACGAAATATTCTCAAATTTTTACCACAAGCTACACATGTGATATGATGACTCCTTGTTTCGTTTCGTGATTTTTTGAACTCGTTTGGATTTTTCATAATTTAAAACCTATTCCGCACCGTCTCAAAAGTCAGGGTTCGCGAAGGAAACGTGCGAGAGCTAGGATGTTTTCGTGCACACGGCCTTGAATTAGCGTAAGTACTATGAATATCAACTTTTCGTGCATAGAAACACGTGATTTCATGCACTTGCAGTTCTAACCTACATTTTTCAACAAATTCACTGAAATGAAAAAAAGCAAGAAATATAGCAAATATTGATAAAATTATACCAACTTTGTATATGTTGCATAACTTTAACTAGGGAGCATAGGAAAAAAGTTTGGTGGCCAATATATATATATATATATATATATATATATATGCCGAGATCCCGTGCCCTAGCTCTTGGCAAAGAACCCTTTTTGCCGAGAGCTGAACTATAGCTCTCGGCAAAGACCTAGGTTTGCCGAGAGCCTAACGGGGCTCTCGGCAAAGGAAACGGCGTTAGCCCCGTCAGGCTCTTTGCCGAGAGCTCTAGTTAGGCTCTCGGCAAAGAACCCAATATGCCGAGAGTTTCTATATGCCGAGAGCCTAGCTCTCGGCAAAGACATCTTTGCCGAGAGCCTTTCTTCGCTGAGAGTCACCGTGGGCAAATTTTGAGTTTACGGAGAGCCCGATAGAAAGCTCTCGGCAAACCTCAAAGCTCTATGCAAATCTAGTGTTTTCCCGTAGTGCGATACACCTCAGTCAGTCGCCTCGATCAGTCATGCGTCGCACTAGGAACTAAGATCAGATATGTGTGCACATACCATCTTTCACCTTGCCGTGGTCCGATCTGCCGAAGAGAAACTGATTTCGTGCCTAGTTCGTACGTCGGCCGACTCCCTCCAGTGCCGAAGTAGGAGCTGCAGCTCGTTCACGTCCATGCCCGGCACCGAAAATATTCGGATAACAACCGCGGCACATACCCACCCTCACGCACGCCATTCAATTCTATTTAGATATTCGTGCTCCGCGAAAGACTCGGCTCTCCTTCTCCTAGAAGCCTCCCGAGCGCTCCCTTCCGCCTCCCTTCCGGCCCCCTCCCGCCCGCCTCCGGCGTGCTCGCCGGAGTGCGCAGAGAGAGGGGCCCGTTCTCAGTAGCTCGTAGATCTAGTTAATACTTACTTTTAGTTTTAATTTGTTGCCTCTATGGCTTTAGGCCATCGTGGTACAAGCTACCTGGAGAGTTCCACAGCCGTCATTGTCGTCGTCAAGTTCTTCATCGGCGTCTTCATCGGTGTCTTCGTCGCCTCCAAGGTTAGTACGAATAAAATAAACTCGCCCACTCAAGCAGCTCCATCTCCGCCCATCCCCATCGCCGGCTGCTTCAGTTTTCATGCCGCCGACCCTGATTTGGCCGGAACTGAGGTCGATTCGAGGACTGCGCCTATAGATCGGACCTCCTTGTGGGTGGATCTGGTCTCTGGTGCGGTTTTTCACCTCCTCTTTACTCCGGCTGCGTCATCCGACTTCACCGACTTCGCCTGGCCACCTGCTTCGTCCCCTCTTCAGCAGCCTCGGGTACTTGTGATCTTTTCTGCTGTCCTGGTGCTTGCTCGACAGCGCTGCCTCCCCTGGGATCTAGGTTCAAGCCTCGTCTCCAACCTCCGACGACAGCAGCTACAACTAAATCCTTCAATCGCCGGTGTGCTCTTGCTCTGTTGGCTTGGCTGGCCCGCTTTCAACCGACGCTTTGCGCGGTCCTTCCGCCCGGGTGTACGCGTCCTCGACGCCCCTACGACCCTCCGCCGGCGGCTTCGTCATCTCCGACGCCATGGACAGAGTCATCTTCATCCTGTTGTGTTCCAGAGCTTTATTGTAATTTGGTCTTTTTCTAAGGACCTATCTGTAATCTGGCTGCTATAATATAATATACCTATGTTTGTTGTAAAAAAAAAAGATATTCGTGCTCCGCCCGCTTACATGTATAGGCTGGCTGGCTCACGATTAAAGCCTTGTTTGGATGTAGTTGGATTTGCATCAATCCACATGTGTTGGAGTGGGTTGGAGTGGAACTTGAACTAAATTCTACCCCAATCCATTCTAATACATATGGATTGACAGTGGCGGAGCTAGAATAAATTTGAGAAGGGTGCGCTTACCTTTTGGGTGCAAGACTTTATAATTTATGGGTGCAAATATAGTAAAAATTTGATATTTATCACTGTTTTTTATTTTTTTCGTGGGTGCGGCCGCACCCACAATGATACATATAGCTCCGCCTATATAGATTGAGGTGAATCCAACGACATCCAAACAAAGCCTAAGCTTAATCTGCTCACATGCAAATACACGTGGATTTGCACTGTGCATCAAATTTATTGCAGGCAGGGTTCATTTATTGCTCTCTCTGTCTGCTTCACTCTCCCCTGCCTTGTTCAACGGCACCCGCGCCCAAGTGGCAGTGCATGGCATGAGGTTGCGGCGGGTGAGCACGGTCCCCTTGGTGCACCCGGACACCCGGTGGTGCCCGACGAGTACAGCACCGCCCCGTGTCCGGTGCCGCGGTGCGAGTAGGTACGTGGGAGACCTCGGCGGCGGTGAGCGCCGGGTTGGCTGGGGAGTGGGGACACGACAGTGCCGACGACTATGAGCACGAATACGAACGCGACGTCGCCCGAGGCGAGGTGCACGTGGGCGCGGAGCGTGCGGGTCCTAGACAGGAAGGCCAGGAATGGGACGGCAGCGCCGGTGCTAGCGTCGATGAGCGCCGGGTGTGATAGGGACGAGCACTGTGAAGGACAAGGCGAAGGACGGGAAGGAGCGCGGGGGTTCCGGCGGAGGTAGCGGCGCGCGCCAGAGAATGCAGGCTGCAAAACATCCTCATGGCCGCGCAGTAGCCGTTGCGCGGATCGATGTCGGGGTCGGACGGAGACGGGCGGCATGGGTGCTTCATCCTTCATGGGTGGTTGGTGCACGCGAGTACGATACGAAGGCGAGGTTGCCGGGTGGTGTCTTGACGTTGAGGCTGCTGCTGCTCCGCTACTGAATCTAAGGCCTTGTTTAGTTCGCCCAAAAACAAAAAAATTTTCAAGATTTTCCGTCACATCAAATCTTGGAACATATGCATGAAGCATTAAATATAGACGAAAATAAAAACTAATTATACAGTTTGCCTGTAAATCACGAGATGAATCTTTTGAGCCTGATTAGTTTATGATTGGATAATATTTGTCAAATAAAAACGAAAATGTTACAGCACCGAAATTCGAAATTTTTTCGGAGACCTAAAGCCAAGACACCCGCAGGGCTCGGAGGGCACTTCCAGCTTTTGGGTTCAGGTCTTGTTTACTTCCCAGAAAATTTTGCAAAATTTTTCACATTTCCCGTCACATCGAATCTTTAGACGCATGCATGAAGTATTAAATATAGACGAAAATAAAAACTAATTGCACAGTTTGGTCGAAATTGACGAGACGAATCTTTTGAGTCTAGTTAGTCCATGATTGGACAATATTTGTCAAATACAAACGAAAGTGCTACAGTGTCCATTTCCCAAAATTTTTCGGAACTAAACAAGGCCTCAATGGATTGAAAAGCTTAGGATGGACATCTATTCTGCAGAGAATGTTGATTGCTTCTATTTTCTTTTCTTGGAGTTCTTCATTTACTGCTGCAGAGAATGCCGCTTGCTTCTATTTTGTTGAAGTTCTTGATTTACCGGTACATTTTCTCTCATCGAGAGATCTGTCAAATTTGATTCCAGACCGATCAATCGACTAATATGGAAGATAGTTAATTTTTGCTGTTTAAAGTTCCACTTAATTGCCTTTGCGCTTGATAATTAAATTATCTTTTAGCATTTCTGAGGGGTTGAAAACGCTGGTGGTAAAGAAGAGTACCAGTCCTGAATTGAATGAAGAACTTACACTCTGCAGTTTCTATTAGACTGTTATGCATTCTTTTTTTTCGAGTAAAGAGAGGGCTTTATTAACTAGGTAACACAATGTTACAATCAGCTATAAGCAGATTCTTGGCGTTCGCAGGCGCTGATCCCCATTTAGCTTCTGAAAATTTACATCGCCTAGCTAAACTAGGCAAAGCTGCTACTTTGTTTCCATCTCTCTTTACTTGGAATATTCTCCAATCCCGCAGCAGGCAAATGAGGCTTTTCGCTTCAACAAGAGTGACACCAATCTCCGATCTATCCATCTCTGTATTCTCCAGCACCGTCTTGATTCTTGTGCAGTCTTTCTCGATGATCACAGACTGTTATGCATTCATCATATCATCTCTGTCTTTCTCACCTAAATTTGTTATCAGTGTTGTTTTGCCTCTTTCTTTTCCAAACTTAACGAATATTGGTAGATGTGGCAAATATTTGAATTTAATTTTTGATGTTTGGAGTTCCACTATTAAAACAAAATTACAATAAGATTGGAGATACTTTTGCACTTTGCAGAGTCTAAGAAAAAAATATTCCAGGGTACAACTACAAATTCATCACAATCTCAATCTACAGATATTTACACACTGCATATAATTTAAAATTCACACTTACTAAATTACTCTCAATGTCTTAAACTGATTACAAATGTGATATCTGCTATACAGTCATGGTGAGGGCGCGTGACACACTGACACCACATTGCAACTGATCTACCTACTTATTATCCAACAAAAAGTTACACCACATACACATGCTACAGCTTGGAGCTAATATGTTGCCGCAATGCTAGCTTGTCCGGACAATCTTAACCCGCCGCATTTGACGAATCCACAAGGAAGACATGGTGGATCAGATTGTAGTGCACAACCTGCATGACAAATGATAAAGGTTATTAGGCCAGCAACTCAACAGAGCTCCATCTTTTCTTAGAAAAAGAATCATCAGTGGTTACTATTCTTGCAAAATTGTTGTGTTGAGCCAGCGGCAAACCTGTTTGGCGACAAATTCTTTGATGTGTGATTCGTGCAAGTGACTTCCTGAGCGTCTGACGATGAACACTGCCAGCAGTCTCCAGCCTCATCAGCAGGGTATCTGTATAACGAAGAATAGTTAGCATGAATATTCCATTAGCTAGTGTCTTTCTCTATTGAAGGAAATTTTCTATACTGCAGAGTTGATTTCGCAAGTTTTCTGGGTGTATGTATGTATACACCTACGGAACAACTGCAACTTCATCAATATCTGGGTGTATCTGAAGTAGGCTTTCAAGTTCTGCAGGAGGCACCTGAATGAAACAGCCATCATAATTCAGCAGAGAAGGCAAGCTGACACTGTAAGTCTGTAACAGATCAGATGCTGTGATGGAGTGATGTGTCATGCAAATGCTGATTAGAAAAAAATCTAACACTAGATCTCCTGGTAGATACCAACTGGTAGCCTTTGTACTTAATTAACTCTTTCGGCCAGTCCACAATGTAAACGAATCTGTCTTGGTCAATGTAACAAAGATCTCCTGTCCTCAAGCATCCTTCACTGTCCAAAATCTCAGATGTAGACTCCTCGCCTAGGTAACCTATGCTAGCGCCCATAAGGGACAAAGTGTCACTGAAGCTCGAGTAAAAAGTAAAAACAGCCATCAGGAATGCACTAACAAATTAGAACACTGATACTACAGAAATATTTAACCGTGGCCGGCAAAACAGGTTAACCGTGGCGGGCAAGGCAACCGCCACGGATGAAAGACCACGGTTAATTGTTGCCTTAACCGTGGCGGTTGCCCAACCGCCACGGTTAATATGTTAACTGAGGCGACCGCTGTTAAAAACCCGCTTTGGTTTATAGCTTTAACGGAGGCGGCCGTTTTAAAGCAACCGCTTCCGTTAACATATTAACCGAGACAGTTTTTTTGAAATGCCCGTCTTTACTAATGAATTAAAAGAAGCGGTTTTTGTAACTTGCCCGCCTCCTTTAAGTATATCCAGAGTAAAAAAAAAAATCTCATTTCAGTTTATTTTTAAATTCGAATCCAAAATTTGTTTGGTTGAAACATATACAAAGCAAAATACATATGTATAAAGGATGACCATATTGAATCCGAAATTTGCTAGATTAAAACATATACAGAGCAAAAGACATAAGGATAAGCACATATATTACATCCATATATGTCATCTTTATCATTCCACGGTCCATGCATGTCACAAACTATGTTCATATTACATTAATGTACATAATGTTCATAAAAAACACATCTAAAATAATGTTCACTCAAAAATATCCGGCAACCTATAGTCGTTCATATCTAAACCGCTGGTTCTCTAGTTGCGTATAGTTGCGTAGCTTCTCGAACTTTACTTTTCTTCTGTCGCTAGCTCGCTCCCGGTATAAAAGAACTGTCCGTCAACATGACAACATTGATCCGTGACAAACTTACAAATGTAAGCTAATGTTTGTGTGATGGTCCTTTGATCAATTGTTTCGTTTTCCCAACAACTTTGGGATTTCTGTAGCTGGCTCCAGCTATTGTTGAATTTCCCGCAAGCCCTGAGGTACTCACAAGCATAGTACCCACACAGAACTGAGCCTTTAGGTTGCTTAGCCCACTGCATGCATGATGAAGGTAACATATGAGAATTATGACAGGTAGTAGTATCCCTTTGTAACACCCGATTTTAAAGACAAAATCAGATATGCACCATATGTGAGTTTTAGAAGACAAACCTCACATATAGCTACAAATAAGGGGTAATACCAAAGGACAACACATATATTATATAACGTACTTAATAAATCAGAAACAACCTTAGCCAGCAAACCACGGAAGATGACTCCAAACTTCGGATGTTAACTTCACTCTACAGGATCCAACTGATTGGTTGATCACAAGCCCAATACTTCTCCTAAGGTGTGGGGGAGATAGCAAGAGTGAGTCCAAGACGAACTCCGCAAGTATAGCAACTAGATAGTATAGATCCCACGGTCTCATGATCAATGTGACATAAATAATATAGAGCATTAAACAATAAACATGAGCATATTTACACAACAAGATTCATCACCCTTAATGTAAGAATCCCCAAGGCCGCTCGGAACCGTGACGGCTAGTATACCAGTTTTAACACTCTGTAGAGGTTGTACATCTTTACCCATGAGTCATGATTTACCCTTTCGCCCGAGGTGATCAGCCTCGTAACCCACTACCAAGGTAGGTCGGCAGGGATCACTATGAAGTCTTTCAAAGGTTCGTCTAACAAGTTAGGGCTGCTTGGTTTCTGTAGTCAGTCCGTGTGATTCTACCCCGCAGGAGATCCACGGTCTGCTATCCCCTATTTGCACCACACGAGTAACCTATAACAAGCTAGAAAAATTACTCATACTTGAGTAAAGCCAGAGCCATCATAGCCCTCATGGTTGCACTTTCATCCCGGTTATCACTTACGAATAAATCCTCAAGTTGCTAAAAAGTCATTATTATCATTTGTTGCTTTATATTAATCTAGTCACAAGATCATAGTCATAGAATTAAAACCCAAATGTTATACTTGCCTTGATCCAATTGCTCCTGCTGGTCCTGCTGATCTTACTTGCTTCCAAGGCTCTGATCTTGATCATCGAAGTAAAGCTCACTATCTACTCTCGATCATCGATCATCAACACACAAACAATCGGAGACAAACATACACGAAGCAAACAAGATTACAATTAGAACAGTACACCAGCAGTAAACAAATGTAAATAAAAGTTTTTCAAAATCATCTACACGCTGCTACGATCACATCAATGCAAAATTCACGCAAAAAGCAGTTACGACACGAAATCTACGCAATAAACGGAATTGCAAAGGCTATCTACGGACTTGTATTTATCTAGGAAACCTAACAGTGGTGAACCTAGACAACCGAGGTACCAACACGAAGCTTATGAAATTATGAAACTAACGCAACTTGAACGGATCGAATCGGAGCTAAAACGGAGAAGATATGAATTTTCTAAAATTGTCTTTAGAAAAGTAATTAATTAAATAGGGTCACGAAATAAAAGGTATCAAATTGTTAAACCAAGTTTACTAACGTAAAGTTTATATGATTATGAATCTAACGCAAGTTGAACGGGTCAAATCGGAGTTCAAACGACGATTTTATAAGCAAAATAGTGTAGTGGCAGTTCTATAAATATAACAGAGTATAAACGATTTAAAATAAATCAGAAAAATCTAGGAAATCTTCTCTGGCCTAGGAATGCGAGTTGATTAACCAAAAGTTGGGGGTCTCTTTAACAAAAAGACCTGCGAAGGGGTACGAGACGATTCTGGCCGTTGGATTAGAATTCAACGGCGCTGGTCAGATGGGGGAAAGGGAGGTGGCGCTGCCGGCCGGAGTTTGGGGGGAATGCGGCGGCGTGAAAGGTCCAAATGGCTAGAGGGGGGTGCATAGCCTATTCAAAATTTCTACAAACTTCACTAAGCAAGTGAGTTAGTAAAACAAATAGCGAAGCAATTCTAGCACTAGCTCAACTAAGCTATGCAAGCCACCTATACAAACTAGGGAAGGCTAAACACTAAAGCACAACAACAAGAGAAAGCTAGTTACACTCCTAAACAAGAAAACTAAACTAAACAAGCTAAACAACTAGCAAGGTATACAAGTAAGTAAAGGAGTGGAGAGAGATGGTTATACCAACGTTGTAGAGTAGAAATATATCCAACCAATCACTCACAATCACAATAGATAATCCTCGGCAAGAGATGACACACAATTTTTTACCGACGTTCACTTGCTTAGCGGCAAGCTACTCCTCGTTGTGGCGATACACCCACTTGATGGATCACGAGCTAATTGGCAATCCAAAGCCAAACCCTCAGCGGGTGCCGCACATCCACTCACGAGATGGGGATCCTCCAAGCCACGAGCAATCCACTAAAGTAGCCAATTGTGATCTCCCGCGGGGAAGGCTCAAGAACCCCTCACAAAACACTTGGTGAGGCTCGAAACAATCTCCAATCACGAGCTCAACACCACTGCTGCTCCAAGGCATCTAGGGCGTCGGGAAACACCCAAGAATAATAAGAAATCCGCAGCAAACTCAAGAATCAAGTGCCACTAAATGCAACTCTCAAAGCAAAGCACTTGAATCTCACTCAATCTCACAAAGATTAGCAATCAAGCAAGGAGATGAGTGGAGGGAGTGTTCTCTAGCTCAAAGTATGCCTCAAGTAATCAAATGTGCAAGAGAGAGCCTCCCAAAGCCAGCCACCTTCTATTTATAAGCCCCCTCAAAGAAACTAGCCGTTGGCCGTTTTCACTGTGCTGAAAACGGGGGCACCGGACGCTACCAAGTGATCACCGGACGCTCGACCCCCAGCGTCCGGTGCTCAGGGGTTGGCCAGGTGTCCTTCCTGAAACTCGCGTGTCAGATCCTAACGGTCACCTGCGGAACACCGGACGCTCTGCAGGTCCACACCGGACGCGTCCGGTGCACACCGGACTCATGCGCAGAGAGTTCCACAAACCTGCGGGTCATCGGAGGCTAAGCACCGGTAGCGTCCGGTGCTCACCGGACCCATGCGCAGAGAGGGTCGCAAAACACCCGCACACCGGACGCTAACCACCGGACGCTCTCAGAGTGCGTCCGGTGCTCAACCCTAGCAGGGTCAAGCACACCGGACTCTAAGGCCAGCGTCCGGTGCCTCCGCACTCAGTGTCCGGTGAGTGTTTCTCAGTGAGAAAACACTCCCGCGACTTCTCCAAATTTCCCACCGGCGCAATAGAAAATATACACTTATTTTTCTCAAAAGCGTCGAATCCCGCCTCGCAAGCTCGGCGGGAGGGAGAGAGGAACCCACACCGCTCTCAACCCTAGGAAAACCACCTCCTCTGCAAAAGTGCTAACACCAACAAGTGTCCACCACCAAAGTGCATGTGTGTTAGCTTTTCACAAACATTTTTGCCAAAGGAGTTAAGTTCGCACTTTACTAGATCCTAATGCATATGCTCAAGATTTGAACCTAGTAGCACTTGATTCGAGAGATGACCGTGATTTCCCCTCTTGATAGTCAGCTATCTATCCTAAACTCGGTCAATCACTTCTCTACTCATCTTAGACCGGCAAAAGTAAAACCCTATGTTTATACCTTTGCCTTGATAACTTTGCTCCTCGTCTATCACCATGATCTTCACTTCATGCTTCATCCCTTTGTGGCCACCTTTCCATGCCACCATGCACCTTCATCACATGTGTTGCTATGCCTAACTCAAATCACTAAAACACAAGGCATTAGCAACTTGGTGTCATTAATTACCAAAACCAAACTTCGGCTTTCACGGCGCAGCCATGGCCGGCGATGCGGAGGTCGCTGGAGTGGCCCGCTACTTCGCTACAGTGCGCCGTTTCACTAACTGAATGATCCGGGAGAGAGAGGAGGGCGAGGGGAGTTCATTCCCAACCTTTGCGCGGCCGGGGGGCACCCGAGCGGCACGCTGCATGGCCGGCGGCCATGGAGCTCTCCGACGAACATGGCTAGGGGGCTAGGGAGCACGCGAGCGCCTAGGAATTGGCCGAGAAGATTGCGGAGAAGGAGGGGAAGCTCACCAATGCGACGGAAACGGAGGGGATGGCTCGAAGCGCCGGGGCGACTCGCGGCCGACGGTGGTGCTCCGGCGGCGGTTCTCTGTGCGCGTGAGCAGTGGCAAAGGCACGGAAGACTGAGATGGGGAAGGAGGGAGACGGCTCGCGTGCAGGGCCCTTCAAAACATCCAAGGCGTGGGGCATCGAGGGGGTGCGACTTGCGTCTCTGCCGCCGAGAGAGAGAGAGCAGTTGGGGAGGAGGGGGAAGGAACTGACAAGCGGGCCCTGCTTGTCAGTGAGAGAGAGGGGAAAGGGGGAGAAAGGCCGGCTGGGCCGTGGCCCAGGAAGGGAAGGGGAAGGCGCGGGGGAGGAGTTGGGCCGAAAGGCCGAGTCCAGGGAGAAGAGGGGGAAAGGGAAATTCCATTTTCTCTCTTTTTCTTTAAATACATTTTTCCACTTGCATTTTTTCCAAATGAATTTTTGAGCAAATGACATTTTGTTTTTAAAACAATCATCACACTAAAAGTGCACCAGCATGTATGCAACAAAAATCTTTTCTAAACCTACATTAAATTTTAAATTCTCCAAAAATTATTATTTTTCCTATATTTTGATGCTCACAAAATTGACTTAGTAAATCTAATTCAACTATTTTAAAGAAGGGAATTTTTAGGGTGTTACAATTCTACCCCCCTTAAAATGAATCTCGTCCTCGAGATTCGGAAGAGGCTCCGATCCTCTGAGAGAAACAGGAAAATATCTTGATAATCCTTTCAACTTCACAACTTGCATACCAAACTTAAACACTTGTCTCAAGGTCACACCTCGTGAACAACATTTCTATTGAATAACTATTATTCATAGTTGACCGAAGTCCATCTTGACTACTAATCCTCTTAGCTTACAACTCCAAGAGACATTGAAACTTAATATGCATTTGCTTCATCAGGTAGGAGTGGACCACCGTGATACTCAATTCTTTTCCCTGACGGTGCTGTTAAGAGCATTTTGTACTGGGTACCATAGATCACTCCTTTGTGTGCACACAACCATCTATTACCAAGGACCAAGGGAATACCAAGCGACTCTAGCACAATGAGGTTTACAGTGAAGTTTTCTTTGTTTATGACCAGATTGATATTTGAGCACACCTGATTTGCTTGTATTTCTCCCATTGGGGTTTGAACTAGTAAAGGCTTCTTCGTTGGACACTTTACCCTCTCGATTGTCTTTACAAGGTCAGTGGAAATGAAAGAATGCGAAGCACTCAGGTCAAAGAGAGCAAAAACTTGCACTGAGTCTACTTGAATATAGCCACCAACCACTTTGGTAGCTCCATGAATGTTATGCCTATCCACGTTGCTCAGTCTTCCATTGATATAGTCTCGTTGCACCCTACTTCCATGAGCAGGCTTCTTACGACTTTTCCTTTTTCTTTTTCGCCGTTGTGGATTCTGATTTGATTCACTTCCAACTTACTCTTGAGTATCATTATTTTGATAGCACTCAGTTTCATCATACTCATAACATTCTTCAAAGGCAGGATCATCATTCTCTTCCCACGTATCAGTAAGAGGCATCATATAGGGCTCCTGATCCATGGGATACTACACTCCCTGTCATCAAGTGACCAACGTCAATGACACGAGAAGGAGAGATGATCATATTCATAGAATATCTCACGAGACAACTCTCACTTCAAGATAAGTTGAAAATGCATCAACCCGTAATATCAAGGTTCTACCCCCCTTAAGAAAGGTCGACTAGGAGGCACAAGGAAGGTAGCTTGCATTTTTTTTCTTGACAAGTTAGCTTGCATTGAGACCTTTTTGACATCCCAAGGAACTTATGTGCAAGGATGAAACATATATCATGAAATTTCCTCACGATATGAAAATCACTAGTGCAGTAAAATAGACATAACTCTTGTTCTGTTAATCCAATAGGGCCACAGCTTATACCATTAGAAAGCTTAGAAAATTCTCTACAACCTTTCTGTAGAACACTTTTCCAAATTCTATAGTTATATTTGTCCAAAACAGCAGGCAACCAAAACTGGTCCAGATTCTTGATAGCACATCTGTATCGTCTTGTGATTTTTGTAACCTCCAAACCATAATAGCTATGGGGGTGATTCTTGAGGTCAGAGAAAGATCTTGAAGTCCAATTTCATCAAAAATTTTCTTATGATTTGTTTTGTCATCCAAGACCAAAGATATGAACTGATAAAGAAGTGATACTCTGGAAAGGCAGGATAAGATAACAAGAGAAAAACCAAAACCCAACTATTTATGTCATTAATCCTTATGCCTTAGACATATAAACTAAAAGAAATTGTGAAGAAACTCACAAGATCATTACACTCATTACAAAGATCCAAATCAAACATAAACATAAAGACAATTCAACCAAGCAGTAAAGGTTCACAAGGCACACAAACTCGACTTTCGCTACTAGCGTTTTTATTACACAAGGGCACAAACTCCTATATCTTAAACTCAGTGTGGCTACTTTCATGATGCATCTATTGATTCCTATATGGACAAGAGTTTACTTAATGTCCTTCCTGTCGGTAGTGATAACACTTTTTCTTAGCTGGATCATTCGTGATATCATTTTCCACTGAGGTGTTGCTCGGTGTGTTATCAGCTCGCTGACTCTGAAGGTTTGTCTCTAGCTGGCTAGCATTCTTCCTAACTTGGTTGATCCTTCGAGGTTGAAACTCTTTATAAGTGATTCTCCATCCATCTATGTATACCTCATGAGCAGTGGGGTTAGCTTGAGAAGTTTCTTCATCTCCAAGGTTTGGATTTTCATGGCCAGAGTTCAAAGCTAAATGTGACAACATAGGATTTGAATGTTGTTCACTTCCCAATGCTGGCTCTAGTGATTTTGCCTTCCTCTTCTTATCCTCATTAGTCACACCATTTGATGTTACCTTAACTTCCTTTTTAGATGACCTATTCCGACGACAAGGAAGACCATAATGCCTACAACAATGGCATTGATCTTGATATCCCGATGTACTACTACCAACACCTCCATGAGTTCTCACATTTTTCCAAGCTTCTGCTACCTGTCTCTTCACTGGTCCTGAGATGCACTGCTGAGAGTTTCCATTCTGAGTCATTCCTTCCACTACTTTCTTTTGCATGGTTAGAAGCTTCTCCTTGTCGAATGCTTTTACGACTGGCATCTCTGAGTCCTTTTGTTCATTCATGCCAAAGGTCTCCTTGTTATGAGCCATCTAAATAGACAAGGTGGATGGATTTAGAATAGGGACAAAGTTTTTATAATAGAATAGGGCAGACGTAAGCATAATTTTTAGCAATTATCAAGGTTAAGGTGAAAGCAAGAAGTAAGCAGAGACAGAAGCATCCTAAAATGTCCGGTTCTAACTAGGCTTGCGTCCTACAGTCAGCATTTCTTTGATACCACTTTGTAACACCCGATTTTAAGGACAAAATCAGATATGCACCATATGTGAGTTTTAGAAGACAAACCTCACATATAGCTACAAATAAGGGGTAATACCAAAGGACAACACATATATTATATAACGTCCTTAATAAATCAGAAACAACCTTAGGCAGCAAACCACGGAAGATGACTCCAAACTTTGGGTGTTAACTTCACTCTACAGGATCCAACTGACAGGTTGATCACAAGCCCAATACTTCTCCTCAGGTGTGGGGGAGATAGCAAGAGTGAATCCACGACGAACTCCGCAAGTATAGCAACTAGATAGTATAGATCCCACGGTCTCATGATCAATGTGACATAAATAATATAGAGCATTAAACAATAAACATGAGCATATTTACACAACAAGATTCATCACCCTTAATGTAAGAATCCCCAAGGTAGCTCGGAACCGTGAGCACGGCTAGTATACCAGTTTTAACACTCTGCAGAGGTTGTACATCTTTACCCATGAGTCATGATTTACCCTTTCGCCTGAGGTGATCAGCCTCGTAACCCACTACCAAGGTAGGTCGGCAGGGATCACTATGAAGTCTTTCAAAGGTTCGTCTAACAAGTTAGGGCCGCTTGGTTTCGGTAGTCAGTCCATGTGATTCTACCCCGCAGGGGATCCACGGTCTGCTATCCCCCATTTGCGCCACACGGGTAACCTCTAACAAGCTAGAAAAATTACTCATACTTGACTAAAGCCAGAGCCATCATAGCCCTCTAAAAGGTCCAAATGGCTAGAGGGGGGATGAATAGCCTATTTAAAAAATTCTACAAACTTCAACTAGACAAGCTGATTAGTAAAACAAAAGGCGAAGCTATTCTAGCACTAGCACAACTAAGCTATGCAAGCCACCTACACAAGTCTAGCAAGAAAGCTAAACACTAGTTACAACAAGAAAGCATAGCTAGAAGCTTGCTACACTCCTAAACAAGATAGCTAAGCTAAACAAGCTACACAACTAGCAAGGTATACACAAAGGTAAAGGAGAGGGGAGTGATTGTTATACCGACGTTGTAGAGTAGAAATATATCCAATCAATCACGTGCACAATCACAAGAGAAACTTCGGCAAGAGATGACACAAGATTTGTTACCGAGGTTCACTTGCTTCCCGGCAAGCTACTCCTCGTTGTGGCGATACACCCACTTGATGGATCACGAGCTAATTGGTAATCCAAAGCCAAACCCTCAGTGGGTGCCGCACATCCACTCACAAGATGGGGATCCTCCAAGCCACGAGCAATCCACTAGAGTAGCCAATTACGATCTCCCGCGGGGAAGGCTCAAGAACCCCTCACAAGTCACTTGGTGAGGCTCGAAACAATCTCCAATCATGAGCTCAACACCACAGCTGCTCCAAGCCGTCTAGGGCGTCGGGAAACACCCAAGAGTAACAAGAAATCCGCAGCAAACTCAAAAATCAAGTGCCACTAAATGCAACTCTCAAAGCAATGCACTTGAATCTCACTAGGATTAGCAATCAAGCAAGAAGATGAGTGGAGGGAGTGTTCTCTAGCTCAATGTATGTCTCAAGTCATCAAAAATGTGCAAGAGAGAACCTCCCAAAGCCGGCCACCCTCAATTTATAAGCCCCTCAAAGAAACTAGCCGTTGGCTGTTTTCACTGGGCTAAAATCAGGGGCACCGGACGCTACTAAGTGAGCACCGGACGCTCGACTCCCTGCGGCCGGTGCACTGGAGTTGGCCACGTGTCCATCCTGAATCTCGCGTGTCAGATTCTAACGGTCACCTGCGGATCACCGGACTCATGCGCAGAGAGTTCTGCAAACCACAGGGTCACCGGACGCTAAGCTAGTCCACACCGGACGCGTCCGGTGCTCACCGGACTCATGCGCATAGAGGGTTGCAAAAACCCCTCACAGTGGACGCTAACCACCGGACGCTCTCAGAGTGCGTCCGGTGCTCAACCCTAGCAGGGTCAAGCGCACCGGACGCTGACCGGACTCTGAGGCCAGCGTCCGGTGAGTGTTTCTCAGTGAGAAAACACTCCCGTGACGGACTCTGAGGCTAGCGTCCGGTGCCTCCGCACTCAGCGTCCGGTGAGTGTTTCTCAGTGAGAAAACACTCCCGCGACTTCTCCAAATTTCCCATCGGCGTAATAGAAAATATACACTTATTTTTCTCAAAAGCGCCGAATCCCGCCGAGCTTGCGAGGCGGGAGGGAGAGAGGAACCCAAACCTCTCTCAACCCTAGGAACTCCACCTCCTTTGCAAAAGTGCTAACACCAACAAGTGTCCACCACCAAAGTGCATGTGTGTTAGCTTTTCACAAACATTTTCACCAAAGGAGTTAAGTTAGCACTTTACTAGATCCTAATGCATATGCTCAAGATGTAGACCTAGTAGCACTTGATTCGAGAGATGACCGTGATTTCCCCTCTTGATAGTCGGCTATCTATCCTAAACCCGGTCAATCACTTCTCTACTCATCTTAGACCGGCAAAAGTAAAACCCTATGTTTATACCTTTGCCTTGATAACTTTGCTCCTCATCTATCACCATGATCTTCACTTCATGCTTCATCCATTTGTGATTATGTGGCCACCTTTCCATGCCACCATGCACCTTCATCACATGTGTTGCTATGCCTAACTCAAATAACTTAAACACAAGGCATTAGCAACTTGGTGTCATTAATTACCAAAACCAAACTTGGCCTTTCACCCTCATGGTTGCACTTTCATCCAGGTTATCACTTACGAATAAATCCTCAAGTTGCTAAAAAGTCATTATTATCATTTGTTGCTTTATATTAATCTAGTCACAAGATCATAGTCATAGAATTAAAACCCAAATGCTATACTTACCTTGATCCAATTGCTCCTGCTGGTCCTGCTGATCTTACTTGCTTCCAAGGCTCTCATCTTGATCACTGAAGTAAAGCTCACCGTCTACTCTCGATCATCGATCATCAACACACAAACAATTGGAGACAAACATACACGAAGCAAACAAGATTACAATTAGAATAGTACACCAGCAGTAAACAAATGTAAATAAAAGTTTTCCAAAATCATCTACACGCTGCTACGTTCACATCAACGCAAAATTCACGCAAAAAGGAGTTACAACACGAAATCTACGCAATAAACGGGACTGCAAAGGCTATCTAAGGACTTGTATTTATCTAGGAAACCTAACAGTGGTGAACCTAGACAACCGAGGTACCAACACGAAGCTTATGAAATTATGAAACTAACACAATTTGAACGGATCGAATCGGAGCTAAAACGGAGAAGATATGAATTTTGTAAGATTGTCTTTAGAAAAGTAATTAATTAAATGGGGTCACGAAATAAAAAGGTATCAAATTGTTAAACCAAGTTTACTAACATAAAGTTTATGTGATTATGAATCTAACACAAGTTGAACGGGTCAAATCGGAGTTCAAACGACGATTTTATAAGCAAAATAGTGCAGTGGTAGTTCTGTAAATATAACAGAGTATAAACGATTTAAAATAAATCAGAAAAATCTAGGAAATCTTCCCTGGCCCAGGACTGCGGGTTGATTAAGTCGGGGGTCTCTTTAACAAAAAGACCCGCGAAGGGGTATGGGACGATTCTGGCCGTTGGATTAGAATTCAACGGCGCTGGTCAGATGGGGCAAAGGGAGGTGGCGCTGCCGGCCGGAGTTGGGGGGAATGCGGCGGCGCAGCCATGGCCGACGATGCGGAGGTCGCCGGAGTGGCCCGCTACTGCGCTACGGTGCGCCGTTTCACTAACCGAATGATCCGGGAGAGAGAGGAGGGCAAAGGGAGTTCATTCCCAACCTTTGCGTAGCCGGGGGGCGCCCGAGCGGCACGCTCCGTGGCCGGCGGCCATGGAGCTCTTCGGCGGACATGGCTAGGGGGCTAGGGAGCACGCGAGCGCCTAGGAATTGGCCGAGAAGATTGCGGAGAAGGAGGGGAAGCTCACCAATGCGACCGAAACGGAGGGGATGGCTCGAAGCGCCGGGGCGACTCGCGGCCGACGGTGGTGCTCCGGCGGCGGTTCTCTGTGCGCGTGAGCAGTGGCAAAGGCACAGAAGAGTGAGATGGGGAAGGAGGGAGACGGCTCGCGCGCAGGGCTCTTCAAAACATCTAAGGCGCGGGGCATCAGGTGGAGATCGTGGGGAGCGGGGGGGTGCGACTTGCGGCTCTGCCGCCGAGAGAGAGAGAGAGAGAGCAGTTAGGGAGGAGGGGGAAGGAACTGACAAGCGGGCCCCGCTTGTCGGTGAGAGAGAGGGGAAAGGGGGAGAAAGGCCGGCTGGGCCGCGGCCCAGGAAGGGAAGGGGAAGGCGCGGGGGAGGAGTCGGGCCGAAAGGCCGAGTCCAGGGAGAAGAGGGGGAAAGGGAAATTCCATTTTCTCTCTTTTTTTAAATACATTTTTCCACTTGCATTTTTTTTCCAAATGAATTTTTGAGCAAATGACATTTTGTTTTTAAAACAATCATCACAGTAAAAGTGCACCAGCATGTATGCAACAAAAATCTTTTCTAAACCTACATTAAATTTTAAATTCCCCAAAAATTATTATTTTTCCTATATTTTGATGCTCACAAAATTGACTTAGTAAATCTAATTCAACTATTTTAAAGAAGGGAATTTACAGGGTGTTACATCCTACAAGACAACCATAAGTAGTAGTAGAACTAGAGGCAGGCGGAGTAAGTACCGGGAAGTCTCGCCTCACCACCAGTTTGTGGCCATACTTTTGCTTGTCTTTCTCAGACCTCCGATTATAGCAGCTGGGGTCTTCCACGTACTTTCGGTAAGCACCGTATGAAAACTACTAGTGTTAACAACATATTTCATACCTACTTTGAGTGCATGAGGTAAATAGAGAGATATCTCCGCTTTCCATCGACTGTTAGCTTTTGTTTTGTGACTTATATTATGATCAGCGGAGAGTAGAATGAATCGCTCGTGTGAACTTGCACATTTGGTGCAACATGCGTCACTCTCGATCGGCGGTGTGATGATGCAGGTTTTCCAATATGCTTGAAAGCGGTTAGGGCGAAAGATATAGTATGGTTTTAAATTATTAATATAACTCTCTCATTTTGCAAAAAGAAAAAAAAGAAAGTTATTGTGACCGGGGTTTTTCTGGCCACGCCGTACTTATTTGAACTGGGATATTAATAAATTGCAGATAACGAGACAAAATAGAAAGCACTTTTTCGTGTTCGTTCACAACTTCCCGTAGCAAAAGAATTCTATAGTACTCCTTACTTAGGCCTTGTTTATTCATGAAAATTTTTGACTTTAGTTACTGTAACATTTTTGTTTGTATTTGATAATTATTATCTAATGACGAACTAAAACTAGGCTCAAAAGATTCGTCTCGCAAATTAAAGGCAAATTATATAATTAGTTTTTGTTTTCGTCTATATTTAATACTTCATGTATACATTTAAAAATTCGATGTGACGAGAAATCTTAAAATTTTTTGAAACTAAATCAGACTTATTAGTAACGTTTTTCAAAGTTACATGAGTAGCAGTATATAAACACAAGGTCCGATGAAGATGGAGAAAGATATATTCTATACATTAAGGGACCAATTAAAATTATACTAGATCTACCCACAATTTATGTCCTCCACAGTCATGACTTTTCCTTTGTACACTCTAAAACGTGCACCTAGAAATACAACAACATTGAAATCTATCGCCCCTAGACCTTCGTTGGAGTCTTCAACACGATCTGATGGTGAGGGCATGTACAACCCATCGGCAGGGGTCGTCTGTAAGAGTCTCGAATTTGACATATAGACAACTAAAAGGACAAGTCATACAACCCACAGATAAGAAGTCGTCTACAAGCTATTTAATGCTTTGTATGTAGTTAAGATTAACCATAAATACCATTTTATATACCCACATATGTGTTGCTATCTGAAAGATAGTTGATCAAGTTCAAATAAGATTAACATGATTACAATATTTTTTAGAAAACCATCAATATAATGATATACTATATATAATTGTAACATTTTGTTCACGTAACAAAGGTCTTGTTTGGTTTCAGGTGATTTTTTTTATCACCAATCACCTGAATGTTTGGACACATGCATGAAATACTACGAGAGCCACTCGGGCTCTAGATCCGATCAGGGTGGATGCGGTGGTGGCTGTGCTGTGCCTTGTTACAACCGGCGCCAGGTATCCACCTTGATCGGACGGACAGGAGGAAGTGCGGGCGTGGAGATTGGATAGTGGACATCTGGTGATATGGAAGCCGTGGCCATTGAAGCCTTGTTTAATTCCCACCCAAAAAGTTTTCATCCATCACATCGAATCTTTATACACATATATAGAATATTAAATGTTGATAAAAATAAACTAATTACACAGTTTGGTTGGAAATTACAAGATGAATCTTTCAAGCCTAGTTAGTCCATGATTAGCCTTAAGTGCTACAGTAACCTACATGTGCTAATGATGGATTAGTTATGCTTAATAAATTCGTCTTACAGTTTCCAAACGAGTTATATAATTAGTTTTTATTAGTATCTAAATACTACTTCTGACATCTTATGAAACATTCGATGTGACACCCAAAAAATTTTCGTACTCCAACTAAAACAAGGCCTGGGCCTTGTTTAGTTTCGAAAAGATTTTGGATTTTGGTACTGTAGCATTTTTGTTTGTTTGTGGCAAATATTGTCCAATCATAAAATAACTAGGCTCAAAAGATTCGTCTCGTAAATTACAGACAAACTGTGTAATTAGTTTTTTTTTCTTCTATATTTAGTGCTTTATGTATGTGCCACAAGATTTGATGTGACGATGAATTTTGAAAAGTTTTTGATTTCGAGGTTAACTAAACAAGACCTTGATTGTAGATTAATAGTACAGCATGGATCTGACATGGATAAAAGAGACAGGACAATTGCTTGTGTGGACTGTGGAGTATGGTTGGCCGGCGAGGAATTAGGTATGGAAGTAAATGTGGGGCAAGCGCTCCTTCCGGCGTACAGAAGGCCGAACTTCCTCTCTCCTTCCCAGCCTTCGGCCCTTCGTCCTATCCTACCTCCCCTACCCGCTGCCTGCGCCCCCGTCCTGCCGGGCGCTCGTTGACGTGCGCAGCCTTCCTGTCCAAGCTCCGAGAAAATTGGCTATTTGCCATTGTAAAGAATGGGCTTCGCAAAATTGTCATTTGAAATAATGACTTCGTAAATTTACCCATCTAAACATGTGTATCTTGATTTTGTTGCCATAATCCCTATTTAGCTCCTTTGTTTATATTTTTTGGGATCCCTTCCATGTAAAAAGACATCACTGCCCTTCTGCCTAATTGACGTGAATGAAGAGACAAGAAAGTCCTGTGCGCTCGCCGCCACCACGCCACCCCTTCTCAGTCCACGCCACCCCTTCTTAGCGCCTGACTTCTGGTGGCTGTGTGTTGGACACGGACAGCAAGAAGATTTGCGTGCTCACACTGTATTGGGCGGATGAGCTGTTCGCAAATGAAATGGCCACAACATACTACTATACGAGCTAGTATTGTCCATGCATTTGGCCGGTTTTTTATTATAAAAAGCAGGAGGCCAATAAATTATAATACATGCACGTATATGTCCGTCACACAAATTCATAATTTGGGAATAAAACGAGTTCATATCCGAATCCATAAGAGTATCAATGAGTTCATCTCACGCATTCATTATTTTATCTAAATGAGGTCATCTCACAAATTTATAATTCAAGCCTAAACAAGTTCATCCAGTATGTAGCTTTCTTCTTGGCGTCATCTTCTTTGGTTCAACTCTAGTTGGCATCCTCTCTGGAGCAGTGGCTATAGATTGTGGAGAACTGCCCTCTCCCATCAAAAAAGCAAGACGGCTGCATGTCATATATTACTACAGTTAGATAAAATTTTTTGGACAAAATTTATACCTCAAATGACATTGTTTTTTGTCTGACTGTTTCTTACCTTCTAGTCACCCTTCCTGGACTATCCCGTAATATTTGCTCTCTAGTTGGTCTCTGTGGGGTGCTAACCTCACCTGGCTTAGCCTTCGTGACATTCTTTCTAGGTTGCCTCTTTCTAGAAGAAAAAAAATAATTTTATAATGTCATTATTATTACCAAATTGAATGCAAAAACAAGACTTACCTCTTTTTCTTTGTCCCATTGAGTGGGCATTTAGAACTAGCTTGCCTGTGACCCTTTTCACCGCATCTCTTGCAAGTCATTGGGCCCCTAATCATTTTCTTTCCCTTAGCATTGGTTGGAGCAATAACACCTACATTAGTAGCATTGTCAGCTGCATTGGTAGCACTGCTGGTACCCTCACCATCTTTCCTACTTCTCTTCTTGTGTCCACCTTCGAGACATCCTTTTATCCTAAGTTTTCTTTGTCTTCCACTTTCTCTAGGATTAAGAGGTGCACCAACAACAAATGGCAGCTGCACATGTGGCCATTGTGATCTGCCTGTCATTGGCTCAATCTCTCTACCATAAGCAGCCTTGAATCTATCCACCGAGTAGTAGTCATGCACAAATTGTTCAAGGTCCACTCCTCGTTGTGAGGTTACAAAGGCCAATACATGCTGACATGGCTTGCCAGTATGCTGCCATTCAAGACAAGTACAAGTCTTTTGATGCAACTTAACAATATGCCTTTCACTAATTTTCTTACTATGGTCCCAAATCTCTGCACTCCAATTAGAACCTGAAATAACTTTCAAGTGTCCCAATCCTCTAGTGTTGGCCTTTAGCTGAACCATAACACCTAGAAGTATCCTCCCAACCGTCAGTCTATCTGCAATATTTCTCCTCTTGTTCCACAATCTCATAATCATCTCTCGAACCTTATCAGCAAGTTCAGCAACAGGTAAGTCCTTAATGTCTCGTATCCAATTATTAAAAGCCTCAGCTATATTATTAGTGATGTAGTCGCACTTGATATCTGGATTAAAGCCACACCTATACCACAACAGGTTATGGTAGTCAGTTAACCATTTCACCACTTCTTGTGATTCACATTTGATTGCAGCCATGTGCTCAAAGAATATATCTTGATCATATGCCCTTGCTGCAGGATACATCCTTCCGAACCCTCTAAACTTTTTCTGGAAATTTTTCATAAGATGAAGAAAGCATTCTCTTTGCTCTGCCTTTGGGAACACGTGCTTCACTGCATTCTCTAAACCCTTGCACGCATCTGTGCACACTGCAAGGAGTGGAGGATCACCTATGGACTTCTTTAGTTGGGTCATAAACCAAGTCCAGTTGTCCTCTGTTTCAGAAGCTATAAACCCATAAGCAAGTGGGTACATCCAATTATGACCATCAACTGCTACCGCTGAGGCTAAATGGCCATTCCACCTTCCATTAAGTGCTGTGGAATCTATGCTCAAGTAAGGCCTACATCCTTGCAAAAAACCATCAATACATGGTTTAAGAGCACAGAAAAAATGATGGAAATAAACTTTACCATCCACTTCAAGCACATCAATTTCCACCACACTTCCAGGTGATCTCTTCAACACCTCAGCCTTCCATCTATATAGCAGCTCAAAACTCTCTTCCCAGTTACCATAAACCTCCGCAAGAGCTATTTCTCTACCCCTCCAGACCGTGTCATATAAAATTGTAACATTGTGCTCTTTCTGCAACTTGTCCTGAAGCTCTTTAGCACCAATATGAGGATAATCCCTAGGATACTAACAGCCTTGCTAGCTACCCAGTTACGAGATGGTGTAATAGTCTTCACCCTCATCGTGGAAACACATGTATGGTGATCAGTTAAAACCGTAACCTGCAATTACACAATTTGTGAGAACTATATAAAATTAATTCAACAAATTAAGTAATCTGAACTGCATAAAAAAAATTTCACCTCTACAGTGCTTGCACCCTTATGCTTCGAGGCATTGATTTTCCAAGGGCAGTCATCAGTGGACTTGCAGAAACCTCTAAACCTGGTCGGATCAGACTTCTCAGTTCCCAGATCAAACTCTTCGTTGATGGCAAATTGCCGCACTGCCATCCTGAACTCTTTCATACATGGGTAGATAGTGCCGAGGTCCATCTTGGGGTGGTCCTTATCATATGAAATTACCAACTCACTTGGTATAGCATCACTAGTAGGAATTGCGGCATCATTAGTATTATCAACACTCTGCATATCCATTGGTCGATCATTTGGTGCAGCCACATGTGCACTCTCGTCATCTCTAAGCCCTAAAAGCACATATATTTGATCTTCATTCAAAAGTTCAATTCTCCCTTCCTCATCGTGTGACTCTACTATCTGCAAGTTGTCCCAGTCAACTTCTGGTACAGGATCATCAACCTCCATACGAAATCTAAAGAAAATATCATTAATAGTTTACGCACTACTCACAAAAAGGTGAAAAAAATTACATAAACAAAAAAGCGAAAAGGCTACATCACATACCTCGGAGGCGGCGCAGGTTGCACCATGTCACGCAGCGTCGAGCGCATAGAGTCTCCATCAAGCGCAGGTGCCGACGACGAAGCCACGTCGATGCCAGTCAGCGGGGGCGCGTCCACCGCGAGGGACGAGGCCGAACTCGGCGGGGCGCAGGGCGTCGGTGCTGCATCTAGCCTGCCGAGCGCATTGGCCGACTGTAGCAGGCTGAGCGCGCCTGTTGCCGGGGCCGCGACGAGGGACATCGAGGTTGATCCGACAGCCGGCATGCCGTGGTCGTCGTGGTCGTTGTCGTGCCGATGGTCACCGTGCTCGTGCCCGTGTTCGTCTGTGCTCATGTCGATGGCTGCCGTGGTCGCGGCGAGTCTGGATGACGGCGTGGCCGTGCTGAGAAGGGGTGGTGTGGTGGCGGCGAGCGCACAGGACGACGGTGCCGCATCACGGCCGCCCTGCATCTCGCGTCTAGGGTTCTTGCGTCGGTTTCTTCGGTCTAGTAGTTTCTGCGTATCGTCAATCATCGATGGTTCTTGTCTCTTCATTCACGTCAATTAGGCAGAAGGGCAGTGATGTCTTTTTGCATGGAAGGGATCCCAAAAAATATAAACAAAGGAGCTAAATAGGGATTATGGCAACAAAATCAAGATACATATGTTTAGATGGGTAAATTTACGAAGTCATTATTTCAAATGGCAATTTTGCGAAGCCCATTCTTTACAATGGCAAATAGCCAATTTTCTCCCAAGCTCCACGCGCTCGCTGCCGCTCTATGCTCCCGCGTCCGTCTCAGCGCGACGTCGTGTTCGTGCTCGCGCCGCGGCGTCCGTGCTCTACTGCACGCTCATGTCCGTCGGCGCCGTCGTGGCACCCACCAACCCGGCAACCCGTCCCTCACCGCCGCCGAGGTCTCCCGCCTACTCGCGCTCTCCAACCCCTGCGTCACATCCGCCGTCGCGGGCACCAGTGGCAAGCTCCCTGCCGGGCTCCGCACCGTGCTGCTCGACTCCCGATGTTCATCTCGTTCCTGCAGGAGCCCGACGAGGACGTGGCGGCGATGGTCCTGGTCCGGCAGTCTGAGTGTCATACCCGGCGGCGGTGCTGTATTAATTATTATACATATTTCCAATTGGCAAAACGGGTATGGGCCTTGTTTGTTTAGTTCCAAAAAAATTTACAAAATTTTTTCAGATTTCTCGTCACATCGAATTTTTAGACGCATGCATGAAGTATTAAATATATACGAAAATAAAAACTAATTGCACAGTTTGGTCGGAATTGACGATACGAATCTTTTGAGCCTATTTAGTCCATAATTGGAAAGTATTTGTCAAATCTAAACGAAAGTGCTACAGTGTCGTTTTCCCAAAAAAATTTGGAACTAAACAAGGCTTTTAGTTCCCAAAAAATTTTGCAAAATTTTTCAAATTCTTCATCACATCGAATTTTTAGACGCATGCATGGATTATTAAATATAGACGAAAATAAAAACTAATTGCACAGTTTAGTCAGAATTGACGGGATGAATTTTTTGAGCCTAGTTAGTTTATTATTGGACAATATTTATTAAATACAAATAAAAATGTTACAATGTCGATTTTCCAAATTTTTTTTAACTAAACAAGGCCATGGTGGTATGGAACAGCCGGTTTCTGCCCCGCTGTTGGAGACGAAGAATGCGCGTGACTTGAATCCGTGGGCCGTCTTTCTTGGGTCTGAGGGCTTTTAGCCTGTTTAGATTGGAGATGAAAATTTTTTGGGTGTCACATCGGATATGTCGGAAGGATGTCGAGAGGGGTTTTTAGAAACTAATATAAAAACAAATTACATAACTCATCAGGAAACTACAAGACAAATCTATTAAGTATAATTAATCTATCATTAGTACATGTGAGTTACTGTAGCACTTAAGGCTAATCATGGAGTAACTAGGCTTAAAAGATTCGTCTCACGTTTTTCAATCAAACTGTGTAATTAGTTTATTTTTTATGTACATTTAATGTTCCATGCATGTGTTCAAAGATTCGATGGGATGGACGAAAAAATTTTGAGTAGAGAACTAAACAGGGGCTTATAATGAAGGTAGGTCCGTATCACCATGCAATTTAGTTTAGTAGTAAAACAATATGCTATAATCCACTTTGCTCATAACATTGCTTTTAAGAAGACCTTGTCCTGATAGCTATAGTTTCACTGAGGCCTTGTTTAGATGCGAATTTTTTTTGGATTTCGCTACTGTAGCACTTTCGTTTGTTTGTGGCAAATATTATCCAATTATGGACTAAATAGGATCAAAAGATTCGTCTCGTGATTTACAGGCAAACTGTGTAATTAGTTTTTGTTTTTATCTATATTTAGTGCTTCATGCATGTGCCAAAATATTTGATATGACGGAGAATCTTGAAAACTTTTTAGATTTTGGTGGGAACTAAACAAGGCCTGAATTCACGTTCACAGGGTACTGTATGTTCAGATTCAGATAACATGGGTATGGCCACCCTAGTAATGTGCTAAGAGAGTTTTATAAGTTAACAAGAGTTTCAGCATTTACAGTGTCTATATTTGTTTTTTCGGCCACCAGATAAAAGATGCCACCGAACTTGCACTTGTTTACAGAAAATGTAAATAAACTTAACAAAAAGAAAAAAAAGAGAGAGAATTTTGTTGGCATTCCTGTGTGGTCCCTTCATGTGGATGTTGTATGTCACTTTGATCATTGGCAGAACTATAGGCTCGCGCGTGCTTTGGAACAAGGCAGACATTTTGTTAGAAATGCCGACACCAGCATCTCAGCCCTTGCGACCATCATCGTCTCCCCCAGGTGGCCCAAGTGATGACGACAATGATGACAATGGTGGTGATGACGACAATGATGACAATGGTGGCGAGGGTAACAACAATGTTGGCGGACCAAACAATAGTCCTGGACGTACCCCCGTCCCATCCCTAGCAACCCATCACAAGGTGGTTCAAGGGGGTGCACCGGGCAACGACACACCGCCTCCAAGCCAAAGCAAACGACAATGTCGAAATTTTTTTTATTTTTAGTCCAAATTTAAAACAAATTTTAAATTTGACACGCTTTCGAAAGTATTTTCAGAAATAGGCCGTTTGGCCCCGCCACCATGCATGGCGGGGCAAATGCACAGTACCCCACCATGCATGGCGGCGGGGTAGAGATGCCACGTGGCTGCCACCTGTCAGCCCGTGCTGACGTGGACCCCGCCACGATCCATGGTGGGTTAGCGGACCCCGCCGTGGATCATGGCGGGTTCTGGAGAATGTGACGGAAGCCTGTGTCAGGCTATGCGGCAAGGGCCTTGTTTAGTTCATCCAAAAATCAAAAACTTTTTAAGATTTCCCGTTACATTAAATTTTGGAGCACATGCATGAAACATTAGATATATACGAAAATAAAAAATAATTGCACAGTTTGTCTGTAAATCACGAGATGAATCTTTTGAACCTAGTTATTCCATGATTGGATAATATTTGTCAAATAAAAACAAAAATGCTATAATGACAAAATCTAATTTTTTTTCGAAACTAAACAAGGCCAAGGTCATTGCATCATGGCGGGTCTTTGCATGTAGGAGGCAGCAGCAGCAACACGGGCCAGCCTGACGCCTTGTTCAGTTGACAAATTTTTTTAGATTTCGACATTGTAGCACTTTTATTTTTATTTAACAAACATTGTCTAATTATAAAGTAACTAGACTTAAAAAATTTATCTCGCGATTTACAGATGAACTGTGCAATTAGTTTTTATTTTTATTTATATACCATGCATGTGCCGCAAGATTCGATGTGATGAGAAATCTTGAAAATTTTAGGAACTAAACAAGGCCGAACATCATCATATGCTGCATGTATAGGCCTGAACATCATCATACGCCTGAACACCACCGGACCACGACCCGGCGGGTGGACAAGTCTTGTCAGCTTTGTTTAGTTTCTAAAAAATTTTGTAAAATTTTTTAAATTTCTCATCACATCAAATCTTTAGACGTATGCAAGGAGTATTAAATGTAAATAAAAATGAAAACTAATTGTACTATTTGGTCGAAATTGATGAGACAAATCTTTTGACCCTAGTTAGTCTATGATTGGACAATATTTGTAAAATACAAACGAAAATGCTACAGTACCGATTTACCAAAATTTTTTAGAACTAAGCAAGACCCCTCTCTGCCTCCTGTGCATTGCATTGCTTGTCCATAAGCCTCCTGTGCATTGCATTTGCTTACGCACATACTGTATGTAAAAAATTTTGTGACGTTGTAGCATTTTCGTTTATTTTTGGTAATTATTGTCCAATCATAAACTAATTAGACTCAAAAGATTCATCTCGTAAATTCCGACCAAACTGTGCATTTAGTTTTTATTTGCGTCTATATTTAATATTCCATGCATATGTTTAAAGATTCGATGTAATGGGTAATCTTAAAAAATTTTGGATTTTTAGATGGAAGTAAACAAGGCCATACACTTGTTGGTGGTTCGTTCCATGCATTGCAACGAAGAACATACTACGCAGCTGGTATGTACCCCGCCATGATCTATGGCGGGGTACCTTTAACCCGCCGTGGTCCATATGTGTGCAAGGAAAGCTTGTACGACAACTTGTGTTTGCAGGATGCAATCATATGTGTGCAAGGAACTAGATAAAGATATTATCTACCTATCTCCTATGCATATTTCTCAAAGGGCCATCATTGGCTTTGATATACCAGACACGGATCCTAGGTTGGTGAAGCTGAAGGGGATGGAGCGAGTGCTAGCTCGGAACTTGATGCAAGGAGAGATCAAATTTAGAAAGGGACAATACGTCTTAGAAGCCATGAAGAAGATCAGGGGAAATGGCTGCATTCTTGCCGCCCACCGGTTTGGGTAAGTCAAAACGATACTTACAATAGCTACTAGGTTTGTCACTTGTTATATTTGAAAATTTGAGATGAATATTATTTCAATGGTACAGCTTGGGTGTCATGGGCCACTGGATTGTATTTATGATCTATCCTCAGGATGGAAAGGCTGTCGTATTCGACTCCTCGCGACACTCGAACAATGAAGGATACAAGCATTTCGATATATACAACTAAAAAATTTACAGAGCAATCGTCCCCTTACTGGCTGACTCCCTTCGCTTCACCCCGATACTTTTATTCGGCTTCCCTCAATACAACTCTTTGAACAAAAAACTCCGCCCCATCTGTGTCTCCAATGCCACCATCTCGCTTCCCTCCGTGCTCCCCTACCGCTGCCACCCTGGTCCCTGCAGTGCCTCCCCTCCCCTCCCTCCTCTCCCACGACTCCTCAAAGGATGGCGGCTGCTACGATGACTGGACTCACCAACGATCGAGTCCCATTTGTTATTTCTATTCAGATTTGATCTAATGACATGTACACATGTATTGTCCGTGCTAACTTCAATCCCTTTAATTAAAGGGGATTTTTGCTACAGGACACTAACAATTGTCGAAATTAGTCGTGGGACACTGGAGAAAAAAATCTTAGCTGTAACACACCGCCTAGTGTTCTACAGCAAAGAAAATAATGTCCCACAACAAAGAAAAATTGTTTCAGTGTCCCACAACCAATTTTGCATAATCCAAATGTCCCACAGCAAAATTTTCCTTAATTAAATGGTTACCATATGTACATGTGCACAACCAATTCATAGGCTAATAGGCATTGAAATTAGTAGCTGCGACCTGCACGTAATAAGAAGTTAGGATTCTAATTATCGATTCAGTATATTTTGTATTTGTGCCACAACACGGAAATAGGAATTGCTTTGATTCTTTGCAATACCATGATGCTTGCTTCTAAAAGCGTAGGAAATAGGAATTGCTTTGCTTCTTTGCAATACCATGATGCTTGCTTCCAAAAGCATAGTTGAGCTTGACCGTCTTGAGTAGTTGAGCCTGACAATTATTTGTCATAGTATTGTTATTATGTTAATTAACTTAAGGGAATTCAGACTTGCTTGTTATGTCAACTAAGGGAATTCGTAATCCTACTGCCCTACTTTATTTCCGGCAATTCCAGGGATTTCACTCAGTGGTTTGTTGTAATAAGGGTTGCCATCTGCAATTTGTTATCATGGTTGGTGTCTTGTGATAGCCTGTGCAGAGCACCATCAATTGCGATGGCATTGCTTGATCAGGCATATATTAGTGCCTAAGATTAGTGGTACACACCATTCTTCTTTAATTTTTGTATCCTCCATATATTCGAGAAGAGGACATGCTCTATACAGAAGAAATTCTCATGTTAAGGACTATAAGGCTCCATGCTTTATGATGGTAGAAACTGTAGTTTCATGTGTTGCAGACCTTATAACTATAGTTGGTCGGGATGGGAATCAGATTCTCAACAGAACTATGGATTGCTCAGATTGCACCTAGCATTATTCTTTATTAGTACTATAAATGTTTTTCTACAAATGAGAGAGTAAAGGAATAGAAACGATATAGTACTATAAATGCTTTTCTTTAGTGGTTATTTTTTTTTTGGTTTGGTTATGCTGATCGTACCTGTCTATTGTCATGAAGTTGTTTCTCCAATGTCGCCAATATGGATCCTAGGAAAAGTAACAAATGTGGCATCGCATTACTACATTCCAACCAATGCAAATAGAGGTGACACACTATGAGCTTGGTTAGGTGGATATGTTTGAATATAATTGCTACCGCACCAAGCTATTTAGAGGGAAACAGAAAGAGGAAGATTTTCATCAATGTCTAAAGGGAAAAGGAATAAACTGAACAAGAAGTGTCATGAACTAGCTAAAGAATTTGATGTGATTCTTAATTTGAACTATAATAATTACCATTATGATAAGTTTATTCATATCCATTGCGACTATATGAAAAAATATGCTTGTTTGCTTAGTTTGCCAAATCTGCTATATACAGTAGCTGTCCTTAAAACTTTAACTATTGCTTCGAGGTCATTAGCAAAGCAGCATGCATTTTATCAGGCCAGCAACACTAGGCCTGTTATTATTGTGTGAACATTTTTCATATATACTTTTCAAAACTTCAATTAGTCATTTTTATTCTGTTTACAAAAATTGCTTACTATGAAGTCTTCCTCACAGAAGTATGTTAGATTTAATTGAATATATCACTCTATGTATAATTTTTTCATTTAGATCAATGCCAAATTCTTTGATTGAAATACTATCGCTTTTATTTAAGCCATGACTGCTTAGAATCCACACTGCCAGGCTTTCATAAAACTTAAACATGGTAGTTAAGTGATTGCCTTTGTGTTTAATATGAGTCAGATGCGCAATGTTGTAGTTGTAATAATGTAGTACTGTACTTTGTCATTTTGGTTATGATTCATTGATTTTGAGTTTCTTGATCTACTTTCTTGGCATCCAGGGATCAAAATGCATTCTTGCCAACAATTCAAAGTGCGAAGCTGAAAAGAAGGGGATGGGAAAGACGCTCTTTGAACATCTTACTGAAGCTTACGGAGAGGAAATCACATCCAGGGCTGCCGATGAGGAGCTGGACACCATCATGATGCTATGGCGTGATCCAAGAGGATTGTATGTTGTCTTTATGCTTTTCATTACTTGTAAATTGTAATTGGGCACATATAGAGCATTTGTTTGCCATGCATGATGAGATTATATGAAGACAGATTTATGACACAATGGCATTCTTGTGTCATTTGGACCTAGTTCAAGCTACCATGTCAAAGTGGGCAGGTTCACTGCAGTGTACATAGCATCAGTTTCCGTGCATTATTTTTTGTTCCCATTGCAACACATGGGCAATTACCTAGTGATGTTGAAGAAACTAAGAGTCAGTTTGGTAGAGCTTCACTTTCTAATTTTTGAGCTTCATTGAGTTTTTGACGGAGTGATTGTGGTAGAGAGTAGATGTAGAGTAAGTAAATGAGGTGTGGTGTTTAGAGAAGGGGATTCCCAAAATGAGCCATCTGTTGCGGCAGAGAGAGTGAAAAGCGAGCAAGGTCCACTTTGTGTGAAGTGAGGGAGAAGGAGGGAGGGATAGAAAATGATGGAGGCAACAAGCGTGGTACGGAAGAAGACAACAGTCCATCGTCCTGCATACTGCAAAGAAGGATACAACAACAACAGTAGGGGTAGTGCCACAGTATGTAATTAATTTACAAAAAATGGCACGTTTAAAGGTGACCTCAATGGTTGACTACATCGCTAGCTGACATCGGACATCATCCGATGTAGAAATGTAAAAAAGGAGGAGAGATGATCTCGCTAGCGACCAAAGAATTGACAACCGATTTTGCTCCAACCGACAACATGTGAGAGTGGGATGTACGAGAAGTGCTCTACCGGTGGGAATGGAAAGGTAAGATAATATTATTTACTCATTCACCTCCAGACCACCTAGTGATGTCGTTGACCCCACTGGGGACGCCGTAAGTGTTTCCAGATTTTGCGCAGCTGATTTTGCATTCTTGAGAACAAAACATCGAAACTAAGTTTTTTTCTTGTCTCGGTTTTGCCTGTGTATCTGTTGGGTAAGAGAACCATCTAGTGTTTGTGGGTTGCCAAGATTTGAGCTTTTTTCATCTGACAACTATGCGCAAGTTCACTCATCTTATGCATAGAACAAAGAAAATGATTGGCTTCGAGTAATCAGAGCTATAACACTGATTGAGACTTGCACCAATATAGGAAGAACTTCTAACAAATGTGAAAGATGAAGTGTTAGGAAGCATCAAGAGTTCATTAAACTTACTCATGGCAAGGGTGTTATCAGTAGTACTACTATCAGATAGGGTTTTTCTAATCAATAAAAAGATACAAAGAGCTTGTTTTTTGGATTATAATCCTATTCTAGGTGAAAATAATCGAGCATCCCACCCAAACACCCTTTATTATTTTCAGATATGTTACTAAAATGATTGATCAAGTCAAGGAGGATGGTGCTAAAAAAAGGAGTGATGAGACTATGCTATTTTTCTAACGTCTTTTTTATGACTGTTATTTTTCTAAGGTCTTTGTGTGAGACAATGTTATATAATTTACGAACATGCTTTGTGAGTTATGTGCCAAGTTACTTTGTGAGACAATGCTATTTATAATTTGCCAAGTGTTGTATGTGAGAAAATATCTAATTCTTGGATCTTTTTTGTGATACAAATATTTATGAGTACATCTAGTGCTTCTAGTGAAATTGATGATATTTATGGTGGTATACAGTGCTTTGGAGTGCATGGGCACTAAAGGTAGGAAGAAATCTGAAATTCTTGTGACAGTTCCAACTATGACCGGAATCCAATGGGTTGAGATCACACTCCAAATCGAACTAAATGCTATAACATGTTTAGAATGAGAAGATCAGTTTTTGTACACCTTCATGACACCTTAGTAGAAGATTATGGCTTGACATCAAGTAGAGGAATGTGTACCAAGGAAGCCTTAGTAATGTTTTTTGGCATGTGTTGCACCTCAAGTATTTAGGTAAGTGAAGAACAATTTCACCCACTCATTAAAAACTGTTAGCAGGAAATTTACAGAGGTAACTAAATCTGTCATGCACTTGGTTTTTGACATTGTGAGGCCTAAAGATCCATTTTTTGGTTCTATACATCCTAAGCTACAAGAAGCTAGTTAGCCTTGGTGCATTTTTTGATCCTATAGGTTTTGGCCTCATTTCAAAGATTGCATTGGTGCAATTGATGGAACACATATACCAGTAACTGTTCTGTTGAATGAACAATCTAAATACATTGATGGCCATGGCTATCCATTGCAAAATGTAATGGTCACCATGATTCATATTTGTTGTCACTGGTTGGCCCGGATTTGTGCATGATAGTCACATCTTATTGGAAACTCTACTCTCATACAAGGAAGAGTTCCCACATCCTCTCGAAGGTATGCATCATTTAAATTTCAATGCATTTTTTGTGCAATATACAAGGATACAGGGTATTTTTTTAGTAACCCACAAATACAAAATGTAGGGAAATATTATCTTGTCGACTAAAGATATCCTAATAAAAAAGGGTATCTTTCACCATACAAGGGACAAAGGTAACATGTTTCTCATGGCAACATGGTTGTACTTCCAGTGGCATTGAAGTAGGTGTTCAATCATGCTTAATTATTCAAGTTTGAGAAATGTGATTGAGAGGTCATTTAGAGTCCTAATGAACTGGCGCATTCTCTTGAAGATGCCCAAATATTTGGTGACTAAGCAATCAAAAATTATAGTTGCTTGTATGGCCCTTCACAATTTCATTGAAGACAATTCCATAAATGATGCTCATTTTCAATCACATATCCAAGAAGATGGTACTCATGGACCCGAATCCAGCTCAAGTGAAGAAAGTGGTTCTGGAGATGATACAGATATGAGTGCTATGTGTGATGCTATAGCCACAACTATGGTTGGCTGATTATGTTGTATCCATCTCAATATGTCCAGACTTTTGTTAATTTCATGTTAGACTACAAATTAGTTTTCTGCAAAGGGCATAACTATTGAACATATGAAGTGTCATCAGCTCCAAGGGCATACAAGTCATTTCACACTTAGGATAGTGTTGGAGAGTTGGCCACGCCTTCACCCCCAGTTGTGTTAAAAAGAGAGTGGCACCATCGTAGGAGCTAGAGCCTCCACGCCCCAGATCTTCGGACGAAAAGGGACGAAGGTCCCAAGCAAACTTGACACTAATATAGATTGTGTAGCGAGTCGTGCATGTAGGGACCGGCCTGGCGCGGAGGATCATAGAAGAAGAAGAAGGGTGCATCCTTTGTCCTTTACACAAGAGGGATATGTCGAGTACGATCACGGGCGAGCTGAGGAACCAACAGGAAGCAGACGAAGGACCTTCGGTGCTCGCATGGCGGAGGATCCGCAAGCCTTGGTGCAGGTTGGGTGAAGGTTCAGACTATGGTAGAGTCAAGACTCCGACATGGAGGCGTGTGAAGAGCTCTGTTGACACTTGCTAACACCACTTGAATACTAGGTTGTCATCCCCAGCATGGCACTAGAGTGCACTATGGTATTTATACGCACACAGATAATCCGCAAGCGCACGGATACCGTTGAAGTTTTTACCCAGTTAAAGGTTTTATCGTATCCACAGGGAAACGGGACAACCAACTACGCTCTAACTTAACCAAGATAGATAGATAAGTGTAAATAGGAAAGATGGTAGAATTGAATAAGAACAATAATATGGGAATAGAGAGTAGAGCAATGCGATGGTAGCAGAATAGATAGTAGAGCAATCTAATATATGGGCGATGGTAGGAGAATAGAGAGGATAACTATGGTTTCTCTACTTTAAAAGGGATATGTCTATGTCTGGGACGAACCACGTGATAAAAATACACCACAAAGGATGCTTATCCATAGGCCGATAAACCCTACCCATCCTGCTAACAAGAGGTGGACTACAGGGGTGTAACACCCTAAATTTTGTTTTTTTGGAAATAGAGGAGAAATAAGTAATTATACATTTCTTTGTGCTCATGAAACATAGGGAAAATAATATTTTTCATTAAATTAAATTTATCGTAAGGCTTAGCATCATTGTTGTGCATACATGCTGGTGCATAAGATTTGATGTAATGTTTGCTTGTTACTCCTTTGTGTGTTGAGAGTGAGCAAAGTTTTTGAAATTCGTTTAGTAGATCAATCTTCCTTGATCGGTACGTCTTTATCTTTATCTACAACCAAATTCCTTGTTTCTTAGCTCAAGTTTTATTAGGAGCTTCCTAAAATCTTTTCTTTGTCATCCAACTCACTCATTTCAGTTCCTCGTTCATCAAACAATATCTACAATCTTATTGGGAATTTTTCTAGCTTTTTCTGAAATTTGTTCCCACTTGTGTGTGAGCATAATCTAATTTTTAGATACACCATATTAACTCATCATGAGCTCCAAATACTTTATTTGGGTTCCTCATATTCCATAATGTCTCTGAGAATTTTCCTCGAATTTTTGGAGCTTTCGGAGTATTTTTCGTGGCTTAAATAATAATTCTGGATTTTTCTTGAATTATTTTATCCATAAAATTATTTAATTCCGAAAATAATAAATCTCTCATTTTGCTCAATGCTCACGGCCCATGTCTTTATTTATTAATGAGCTTTAATAATTAATTAGGCCTATTAGTAAAGATAAAGGGTGCAAATCAATTAGAACCATATCGCTAGTTGACGTGGAGGTGGGGAGTTTTTCTTCCTATATATATGTACCAACCCCTTAGGCAAAGCACACCAAAGACTACTATATGGGAAGCCTCTAATTTGAGAATTCCTAAGGTAGTAAAATAAAATTATATTTTTTTCTCTACAACGTGATCACCCTCAGTCCGGTGTCGATTCGCCCGTCGCCCTACTTTCCATCTTTGTTTCGTACCTATCTGCGAAATCTCTATTGGTGAGTTTGTTTTCCCCGCATCAAATCGTGGCCGTAGGCTTAAGTTTCATGCTCGCCGGCTAGGAGCTCGCTGCTGCCATTGGCTGGCCGCCAGGCGTGTGCTCTGCTCCAATTAGTTTACCTTGGTTTCTAAATCAAAATACGTTTTCAGTAATTACAAAATTGCCACCAGATTTGTTTAGCTCATAAAATCTTCATTTTAACTCCGATTTGATCCATTCAAATTGCGTTAGATTCGTAATCATAAGATCTACATGTTAGTCTCACTGTTTTACAAGTTTACAACTTTTATTTTCGTGATCCTATTTAATTAATTATTTTATTAAAGGAAATCTTAGAAAATTCATATCTTTTTCGTTATATCTCCGATTTTCGTGATCTTTATGTCTGTGTGATCGTAGTGCAACGTAGATTCATTTTATAAACTTTTCATCTTTATTTTCTACTGTTGGTGTATTGTTCTAATTATAGGTTTGTTTGCTTTGTATGATTGCCTCTGGATGATTGTTGTTGATGTGATGACTGAGTTTAGACGGCGAGCTTTTACGTGGTGATCAAGAAGCAATTTGTGGAAGGTTTGGAACTAAAAGAAGGATCTGAGTTTCAAGGCAAGTATAGCATGGGATTATCCTTGTTTCCTAATAACTTTAATCACACAATTCATATTGCATGTGTCTCCTTGCTAAGGATTTCCTAGTATTGATCTTATACCTTGTCACCTATGGTTTTGCATTGGGTAGCTTATGCTAGTGCTCCACTAAACCATGATCTTGTAATTTGATTAATGGAATATGCAATAAACATTAAAAGAGGACTTTTTAGCAACTTTGGTAAAGAGGGCTGGAGCATTGGGCTATCCTATGGTGCTCTAGTTTCTCTCCATAAGGACTTATCTGTATATGACCATTAGGGACATACAGTACAACTGTGAGGGCTACATGGCTCTAGCTTTAGCTCAGTATGAGGACCTTTTCTATCTTGTTAGTGGTTACCCTTGTGGCGCAAATGGGGAATAGCAGACCGTGGATTCCTGCGGGTGAATCACATGGACTGACTAATGAAACCAAGCGGCCCTAACTTGTTAGACGAACCTTTGAAAGGCTTCATAGTGAACCCTGCTGACCACCCTAGGAAGAGGGTTAAGAGATTAGCTACCTCGGGCGAAAGGGTAAATCATGACTCACAGTGAAAGTGTACAACCTCTGTAGAGTGTAAAACTGATATATCAGCCGTGCTCACGGTCACAAGCGGCCCTGGACCAATACAGAATAAATGATCACTAATGGCAAGTTATTAATGTTATTATTGTTAATATGTTGTTTATGCTATTCTTTATTCACTTTACTTGATCATGAGTTTACTATGGGACTTGACAACTTGATGCTACTCATATGCTAAAATTGTGACAACTAAAAGCTACATGCAGTTCAACCAGTGTCTAGCCTTTGAGCCTCATGAACCCCATGTTATTCTTGCTGAGTACGAGATGTACTTACGCTTGCCTTTACATTTTATTTGAATAAAAATCCCAGATGGGTACCAGATTGCTAGTTTGGAGAAGAGTTTAGGCTTGTGCTCAACCAGTCAGTTGTCCCTGTGGATTTGGAGCTTTTGCCTAAAGAACAGAGAGTATTTCCACTGTTTGCTATCTAAGGTTATATCTTTTATACTAAGTATGTTATATAATAAGCATTGACTATTGATATTACCCTTATTTGTGGTTATACGTGAGATTCGACTTCCTGGGCTCACATATGGTGTGTATCTGGTTTTGTTCTTAAAACCGGGTGCTACAAAGTGGTATCAGAACAATGCTGACTGTAGGACGCAAGCCTAGATAGTAATGGTCGTGTTAGTCATCTTTGCTTCACTACATTCATGCTTACTATCTCACCCTTGCTATTTGCTAAAATTCTTATGCTTCTATCATCTAATTCTATTGTAAAAGTATTGCTTCTATTCTAACTCCCTCTTGGTCTAATTCCATAGATGGTCCGTAACAAAGAGTTTTCTCACAGCAACTCTGGAAGACCATGCTTAACTCGGGGTATCTATGGCTTAACAGAACCAGAGTATGAAGAAGCTCGCTCTGTCCCATCAAGACATACTTGTTGGCGGAAGGCATACTTTACCACATCCTTTAGTGGCGAAGATTTCTTTCACCCTTGGCTTGTGCGTATACTACAAGACCACTATCCTGAACAGCAAGCCAAGGTGGAATATAAGTGCACTAAGTGGACTCATCCTAAGTATGAGAGCCACTGGAGCACAGAAGCACACATCACAAGGTGGAATGAGTTTACTAGTTCACGCATGGTGGAATCCATTCATTCGTCTCTTAGTGACCGCTTCAGTAAGCATGCTAGCATATGTGATGCTGCCCACCAAGCTCTTTTGGCATATCATGGGAAGCACTACGAAGAGAGGAAGAATGACAAACAAAAGTATCTACCTCGTCGTCCACCAGGCACTTTGCAATGTGTGATGGCTGACCCTTACTTGGAGCAGAATGAACAACTAAAGGAGATGGCTGTGACCATCCAAGTCATGCATCAGAAGTTGGAAGACAGTCAACTAGAATTGGCAGAAGTAAGGTGTATGAGGAAGCCCTGGATGAGATTGATGAGTGGAGAAGTCGTGGTGGATTACCTAAGATCAATGAGGTGGAGGACATACCTTGTTTAACTCCACGCAAGAGATGCTACCCTGGATGCCGCTATAGTCACACCGTGTTTAAGAAGTAGGAAGTCCCCCTTTGTAATAAACGTTAGTAGCAAAAGTTGAGTCTAGTCAATATGCGTGCTTTGTGAATCTTTAATGTTTGGTTGGTTTGTCTTAGTGCTTATGTTTGAGCTGGATTTTTTGTATTGAGTGCAATGATCTAGTGGATTTCTCCACAATTTCATTTAGTTTATAGGTCTAAGATATAAGGACTAGTGAATAAATAGTTGGGTTTTAGTTTCTCTTGTTTCTCTGTCCTGTCTTTTGGGAGCAACTTATCTTCTTCAGTTCAAATCCCTATTCTCGGAGGACCATAAAATCATGTGAAAATTCTAGGTGATAGTAGACTTCAAGATCCTTCTCTCACCCCAAGAATCACCCCCATAGCTGTTGTGGTTTGGGAATTATGAAAATCACAAGATGGTACAGTTGAGCTGTCAGGAATCAGGACCAGTTTCAGTTGCCTACTGTTTTAGACAAATGTAACTATAGAATTTGGAAAAGGGTTCTATAATAAAGTTCTAGGTCATTTGATAAGATTTCCAACTATGCAAGCTGTAACTTTATCGGATTAATAGAACTTGAGTTATGACATCTACAAGTTGCTGTTGCTGCACAGTTCAAAATCTGGACAGTTCTAGTTAGCTCCTACTTTACAGCCAACTTAGCATCAGAATCTGGAAAAGTGTGATATACAGAAGTTGTGGAGGACTTCATAAGATTTTCAACCATGTAAGACTCGTCCCCATATGATCTAAGTAGCTCGAGATATGACTTCTGCAAATTGTTGTATCGATGTTGAGACATTGTCGGGATGGATATCATGTTGGGCTGTTTTACCTAGGTTTAAAGACAGAAGCTAAGGAAGCCTTCTATATGAAAGTTGTAGGAATTTTGATAAGGTTTCTAACGGTATAAGCTAAGACCTTATTGGATTAACAGAAAAGGAGTTATGTCTATTTTACTGCGCTGGTGTTTCTTGTGTTGTGAGGAATTTCAGATTTCTTGTACACATCAGTGCACATGAGTTTCTCTTCGGTATTAGAAGATCTTATGATAAGAAACACACTTGAGAGGTGGACTAAACTACCCATTTAAACCCCTAGTTTACCTTTTCTAAGGGGGGTAGTCTTATCAAAGGAGTTACAAGGAGAAGTATTGGTTAATATTGGATCATCGATGAGGACCTCAAGTGTTTGGTAAATTTGGGTTTGATGCAAGAGGTAGTTCCATGAAGTGTGCTAATATGGATGGAGATATAGGTCATTGCCAGTACTCATAGCTTGGAAGTGGTGCTTAAGAGAATCAGGTGACACCAAAGGCTACAAAGTTATACATGGGATGTGAGAGTGAAGCAACTCAGCGGTGATAGAGGTACCAATAGTTGGAACTTAGTGATGAAACCCACTCCGGATCATGAGACTTGGTACAATGAATTTAAAAGACTATATGATGTGTAGCATCTAAGACGGAATGTGAGAGCTAGTCCAAACTGTCCCCCAACCTATCTCATCTTAAGGGGGTAGTACCTTGATATGATAGATTAATGCCCTTTCAATTCACCATGAAGTAAGAAGTGTCTCTGGAGATATCCCATGATTATAATCATCTATCCTGGGTCAAGTTAGTGAAATTTGTCACCTGACAACTTAGGAAGTGGATATGCTACAACTACTGTTGATTCTATGGAGACCCAAAAGACTTCATTGCTAAAGAGAGCACGACCAGTATGTTCTAGTGGTCATCTAGGAGATGTCATCTTTAATTATGGACTTAAGAAAGTTAAAGATGCAAGAGTTGGAAACCACCAAAGGAAAGTGAATGAGACTTAGAGTTTTATAGATATGGCAAGAGGCTATCATAGGTTTGCTAGGGCCAATATGATCTTGACATAAGAGTGAATAAGAGATTGACTTGGAATGATAAGATTCTATCAGTGGTTCACTGAAGGTGTTATAAAGATCAACATATAGGGTTCTTCTATTCCATCAAGACCTTAGATGTGCTCCATACAAGAAAAGTAGTGGCTTGTGCATAAGTCAACTAAGTGGGTTGGATTAACTACCGTGTGTTGTGGAGGTATCCATAGTGGAGCATGGAGATACTGCCTTCTTGGGTCTAAGGAGTGATATTTGTGTAGAACGTAAGAATCTAAAGGGCATCTTTAGGAAGTTGGATTTGAGCTGGTCACATTGTCGATGGATTTGAATGAATGAAGAGTTATGACTAGGAAAAATGCTATCACTTGAAGGAGAAAAAGCCTTTGCGAATGCTCAGAACATAAAGAGTGTGCTAGAGGAGTTCAAAGGACACTGAAATTTGAAGGGTTGAGTGTTGAACTGGGTAATGTCACTAGTACTGCCAAAGGAGCTCTATTAATTACTCACTTAGGAACCAAAGGAACTGCAAAGATTACTTAGAAGATATGTTGTGAGCTTGTGCATTATAGTATCGTACAAGTTGGGATAAGAGTTTACCGAATGCGGAGTTTTCTTAGGACAGTAGATTATCATAAGAGCGTTCGGATGGTATGTCTTTAAGCTTTGTATGGATGGAAGTGTAGAACCCCATTGTTTTGGAATCAAGCGGGAGAAACACAAGTGTTTGGACCAGATGTGTTGCGGGATGTAGAACAGCAAGTGAGAGTAATTAGGGAAAACTTGAGAGCAGCACAGTCCCGACAGAAGAGTTATGCTGATACACGAAGAAGAGAATTGGCTTTTGAGGTAGGAGACTATGTGTATTTGAAGGTGTCTCCTATGCGAAGTGTGTGAAGGTTTAACATGAAAGGGAGTTAGCACCAAGGTATATTGGGCCTTTCAAAGTGGTGGAAAGACGAGGTGAAGTAGCATACCAGTTGGAACTGTCTGAAAGTTTAAAAGGAGTGCATGATGTCTTCCACGTGTCACAGCTTAAGAAGTGTTTGCAGGTACCAGAAGAGCAGATACCGATAGAGGAATTAACCGTTAAAGAGGATCTTACTTATGAAGAGTACCCGGTCTGAATTTTGGAAACAGCAGAAAGAGTCACTAGGAGTCGAGTCATCAGTATGTGCAGAGTACAGTGGAATAGATATACCGAGGAAGAGGCTACCTGGGAAAGGGAAGAAGATTTAAGAAAGTCATATCCTCAATTGTTTGAGTAAGCACCAACCGAATCTCGAGGACGAGATTCATTTTAAGGGGGGTAGAATTGTAACACCCTAAATTTTGTTTTTTTGGAAATAGAGGAGAAATAAGTAATTATACATTTCTTTGTGCTCATGAAACATAGGGAAAATAATATTTTTCATTAAATTAAATTTATCGTAAGGCTTAGCAACATTGTTGTGCATACATGCTGGTGCATAAGATTTGATGTAATGTTTGCTTGTTACTCCTTTGTGTGTTGAGAGTGAGCAAAGTTTTTGAAATGCGTTTAGTAGATCAATCTTCCTTCATCGGTACGTCTTTATGTTTATCTGCAACTAAATTCCTTGTTTCTTAGCTCAAGTTTTATTAGGAGCTTCCTAAAATCTTTTCTTTGTCATCCAACTCACTCATTTCAGTTCCTCGTTCATCAAACAATATCTACAATCTTATTGGGAATTTTTCTAGCTTTTTCTGAAATTTGTTCCCACTTGTGTGTGAGCATAATATAATTTTTAGATACTCCATATTAACTCATCATGAGCTCCAAATACTTTATTTGGGTTCCTCATATTCCATAATGTCTCTGAGAATTTTCCTCGAAGTTTTGGAGCTTTCGGAGTATTTTTCGTGGCTTAAATAATAATTCTGGATTTTTCTCGAATTATTTTATCCATGAAATTAATTAATTCCGAAAATAATAAATCTCTCATTTTTCTCAATGCTCACGGCCCATGTCTTTATTTATTAATGGGTTTTAATAATTAATTAGGCCTATTAGTAAAGATAAAGGGTGCAAATCAATTAGAACCATATCGCTAGTTGACGTGGAGGTGGGGAGTTTTTCTTCCTATATATATGTACCAACCCCTTAGGCAAAGCACACCAAAGACTACCATATCGGAAGCCTCTAATTTGAGAATTCCTAAGGTAGTAAAATAAAATTATATTTTCTTCTCTACAACGTGATCGCCCTTAGTCCGGTGTCGATTCGCCCGTCGCCCTGCTTTCCATATCCGTTTCGTACCTATCTGCGAAATCTAGTTTGTTTACCCCACATCAAATCGTGGCCGTAGGCTTAAGTTTCATGCTCACCGGCTAGGAGCTCGCTGCTGCCAATGGCTGGCCGCCAGGCGTGTGCTCTGCTCCAATTAGTTTACTTTGGTTTCTAAATCAAAATACGTTTTCAGTAATTACAAAATTGCCACCAGATTTGTTTAGCTCGTAAAATCTTCATTTTAACTCCGATTTGATCCATTCAAATTGCGTTAGATTCGTAATCACAAGATCTACATGTTAGTCTCACTGTTTTACAAGTTTACAACTTTTTATTTTCGTGATCCTATTTAATTAATTATTTTATTAAAGGAAATCTTAGAAAATTCATATCTTTTTCGTTATATCTCCGATTTTCGTGATCTTTATGTCTGTGTGATCGTAGTGCAACGTAGATTCATTTTATAAACTTTTCATCTTTATTTTCTACTGTTGGTGTATTGTTCTAATTATAGGTTTGTTTGCTTTGTATGATTGCCTCTGGATGATTGTTGTTGATGTGATGACTGTAGACGGTGAGCTTTTACGTGGTGATCAAGAAGCAATTTGTGGAAGGTTTGGAACTAAAAGAAGGATCTGAGTTTCAAGGCAAGTATAGCATGGGATCATCCTTGTTTCCTAATAACTTTAATCACACAATTCATATTACATGTGTCTCCTTGCTAAGGATTTCCTAGTATTGATCTTATACCTTGTCACCTATGGTTTTGTATTGGGTAGCTTATGCTAGTGCTCCACTAAACCATGATCTTGTAATTTGATTAATGGAATATGCAATAAACATTAAAAGAGGACTTTTTAGCAACTTTGGTAAAGAGGGCTGGAGCATTGGGCTATCCTATGGTGCTCTAGTTTCTCTCCATAAGGACTTATCTGTATATGACCATCCGGGACATACAGTACAACTGTGAGGGCTACATGGCTCTAGCTTTAGCTCAGTATGAGGACCTTTTCTAGCTTGTTAGTGGTTACCCTTGTGGCGCAAATGGGGAATAGCGGACCGTGGATTCCTGCGGGTGAATCACATAGACTGACTAATGAAACCAAGCGGCCCTAACTTGTTAGACGAACCTTTGAAACGCTTCATAGTGAACCCTGCCGACCTCCCTAGGAAGATGGTTAAGAGATTAGCTACCTCGGGCGAATGGGTAAATCATGACTCACAGTGAAAGTGTACAACCTCTGCAGAGTGTAAAATTGATATATTAGCCGTGCTCACGGTCACGAGCGACCTTGGACCAATACAGAATAAATGATCACTAATGGCAAGTTATTAATGTTATTATTGTTAATATGTTGTTTATGCTATTCTTTATTCACTTTACTTGATCATGAGTTTACTATGGGACTTGACAACTTGATGCTACTCATATGCTAAAATTGTGACAACTAAAAGCTACATGCAGTTTAACCAGTGTCTAGCCTTTGAGCCTCATGAACCCCATGTTATTCTTGCTGAGTCCGAGATGTACTTACGCTTGCCTTTACATTTTATTTGGATAAAAATCCCAGATGGGTACCAGATTGCTAGTTTGGAGAAGAGTTTAGGCTTGTGCTCAACGAGTCAGTTGTCCCTGTGGATTTGGAGCTTTTGCCTGAAGAACGGAGAGTCTTTCCACTGTTTGCTATCTAAGGTTATATCTTTTATACTAAGTATGTTATATAATAAGCATTGACTATTGATATTACCCTTATTTGTGGCTATACGTGAGATTCGACTTCCTAGGCTCACATATGGTGTGTATCTGGTTTTGTTCTTAAAACCGGGTGCTACAAGGGGTCCAACGTAACTGTCACCTATGCGGCCTACCACACGATCCAGCTAGACAGGGGATATCCACAAGTAATCTAGATCTAAGCACCTCGCTTACACCTATACTACAACTCTCACCTATAGCGTCCTATAGATTAAAGTACTCAAAAGAGTTGTGAACCAGAACATACATAATTAGTAATCGCATAATGAATTAGAAGTAGATTACCAGAATCATCCCATGAGCAAGCTTGATTAGAGCTTGATCATGGCGAAGTACAATCGGAGGAAGAACCGACAGGACGGCCTCTCCTCCAATCCTCCCTCGCTCTCCATCTCGCTACTATCTAGATCTAGTCTAGTTTAGAGATGAGAGGAGAGCTCTCATCTCCAAACCCAAGCTTTTGCTCTGTCTATGAATAATGAATAAGGATCAAGGGGTGCCTCCTCCAGGGGCCAGGGGGTCTGCTTATATAGTCCCTCAAGTGAATCTGGGCCGTCGGATCAAACCGACATTGATTGAACGGTTATTCTTGATCCTTTAGGTCGGTGGAGCATAATCCGCGAGATTGAGCGTGATTGGCCGAAATAGGTAGGCGGGCGCCCTAAGGACTTGGGCGGGCGCCCTGTCCCAGAGCCCTCTCGGCTTCCGCTTTGTTCCCGTGGCTTCTGTAGTCTTCTAGATGATAGAAAATTGCGCGGCACGTTAATATCTCTATGTAAACCTGACGTGTGGGCCTTTCCTCCATATTTCCTAATAACCCCCTGCAGAAATAGACAAACACCAAAACTTGTGGAATTCTGTCAGATAAAACCCTAAGTCTAGGTGTTGGTTGCATTTGGATCCTTTTCTTTATTTATTTGATGATTAAATTTGATACTTAAGGACCGTCAACAAACTCCCCCAAGCTTACCTCTTGCTCGTCCCTGAGCAAGGATGGACTCAAGAGTTTTTGCAGTGGTTTTATGCCTTAAAGGTACACATGCATTCAAACAAGATCTCATCTCTAGGTTAACTGTTAAGATTTGAAATTACTCGTATTACCTTCCACCATGGGGCTTGCAACCGTCAGTTGTGTCTTGAGCAGTTAAAAGATAGAACGGTCAAGTCAAGCACCATGTCTCTTATTCTTTGATCAACTATAGCTCTGGAGTTTTTGCAGATTTTCAAAAAAAACTCTGAGATTCCTTGTATGACTCTCTCAAATCTCTCTTTTGTGGTATTTCTGGATCCTTACCAAGGCAGTGATGATATACGCCTTCTCTCAAAGTATGTAGTATTTGTGGTATGAGGCATAGTGATATTGCCTTCTCTCTCACCCTACTCTAATAAGGTTTGATATCTGGAGCTCATCGGTGGGAGACAGATAATACATACTTATAAGACATTTGTTGCATAGTCAGACCATGGATCCAGAAAAACAAGTCAATAAGTCAAACCAAGATGTGCATGTGTGGCGAGTGAATGGTGTATGGTGATGATGGTGGTAACGGTGAAAACATTGGTGAAAGTCTAATTCTACTTTTGCTCTTTTAAGGGGATACATAGCTTTCTTGCACTTTGAAGCTTTTTGAAGGGAATGAGATGCTCTATATTTTCTCTTTTTTTATCACTCAGGTGGGTATCTTGTACCCCTAATTCTACTGTCGGACACTTGTCCATTTTTACCTCTCGTCTCACGTTTTCTTTTCTTCGAGGTTTCAGGAACTTGCCCCTTTTTATTTCCTTGTTTTCACTTCTCTTTTTTTTCAGAGCACTCACCCTCCTAGAATAATGTAGCAAGTGGTAGTAACCAAAATATCAAGAGCATTTATTTCACGGGGAATAACAGGGATAGGATAATGTTTTTGGCTATTCTCTCCTGGATAGGAGTAGAATAATTTTGGGTGAATTTGGAGATGGAAAGGAGTGGATGTATGTGGATGCGTACTTCCGGAGTAGAATTAGCATGTATGAGTGAACGTGCAAGTGAATCTTGATTTTAACTGCATGACAAGCTCCTAAGGGTCTGCACAGCTTGACCACACTCAATGCTTATAAGTAGTAAAAAGTAAATGTGTGGTTCATTGTCTAATAAGCATGTATATATGGTTGTGGTAGGATTATAAACTCTCATCATACAGGAACTCATCATGCAACATTTTAAAGGTTTTCAAAGATAAAATTCTCCAGAATTCTAGCATCTCTAGGAACAGATAAACAACAGCTCAACCTTCCCATATCATATCTGTTAACGACTTAGACTTTTGATCAGGTACTCTTCCCACAAGTTCAAGTTTAGAGCAAATCTTAATTCATAACAGTCATACCTAAACTTGAGAGAGATTTTACTTTTGAGATCTAGTCATGGCAGAGCAACTATTCATCATTTCCATGTGAGAGCTTATCATGAGGGTTCATAGCAAACTTTATTTATTTATTTATTTAGCAAACTAAGCAAAGATATATATATATATATATATATATATATATATATATATATATATATATATATATATATATATATAAGCATAAAATCTTTATTTGGGTTTTTATGATTATGCATCTTTTTATTATTTGAGTAAAGTATAAATGCGAGTAGAAACACTTAGCTGGATAAATGGGGGTGCTCTCCCCCAAGCTGGATTTTGACGTAATTTCTTCTGATGTAGCTAGCAGGTGGCGGAGGTGTATTTGAATGTCGGCAGCACCTAGACAGCGATTAGAATGTCCTCCGTCTACTAGTCTTCTTTGATCCTTGAATTTTGTGGAGCTCAAATAGACAACAAAGCTTTGTGGAACTAGTTAAGTGTTAGCATAAATATCTAGCCTTTATCATATTGAGCCTCTGTTACTAAATATTACTCTCTTTGGTAGGATCATAAATTTATTTTTATATTTTCATTTCTATAGGACAGAAATATATTTATTTTATTTTTACGCCACCACAGTGAATGTACTTATGGATTTTATGCCACGAGCATACTCACATGGGGCTTTCTATTTTTAACCTTTTTTATTTTCTTTTCAAGATAGCATGGTTAACTAACAAGCCATTTAAGGAAAGTAAATAATTTAAGAGAAAAGGGAATGCAGAAAGGATAAATATGGGTAACTATCGATTTTACCTTTCGGTGAGGGTTCAATGTGTTAAGTCTTCTGAACAAGACTTCTCACCGTGTTCATTCTTTAGGTGCATTATTTGATTCAGGTGTGGACCTTGACGTCTGCACCTCTTGATACGGTGTCACCCATGTTCTTTGTTTGCCCAACAATTCGAAGTGCAGCGTTGGCAGTATCCTGCTCAGTGTGTTTGTGCTTGTAGATCCAGGTCTTTCACTTGGTAGAGTCTGAGAGTTATAAAACTCCTCCATGTTTTGCTCGAAGTGTTCCTGCTCATAGAGACAAGGCAGAGATCAAGTGCATGGGTCCTGTTGGTGGAGAACACCAACAGAACCAAAAGTGTATTTGTTCTTCTCTAACCTTAAGCATAGTGAGCAAGACAAAGTTGATGGATGATAAGATCATGAGTGTAGTACTTATAACATTTGTCAGATCAGATCGCTCAACCTTATGGAAAGATAATCTATCTATATATATGTTTTTTTTATATCTCTCAAAGATTGAATGTGTAACATTTTAGCTCATATGATTAGGAGTGTGGGATCATGGAGGTAGTACTAGGAACAAAGATTAATGGACTAAACATACTGAATCAATTGGGTTGGTTAATTTGGAGTTATAAATCATACATGTTTGTCTCTTTATTTATGTGAACGCCAGAACCAAGGAGAAGCTTATAAAAGTGATAGTCAAGTACCTTAAGATGTTACCTTACTTGAAGAGTGACGATACAGTATCACCTTGTGGAAGCTTTACTTTCTTAGCGGTTGTGCATCTTGTTTATATACTTTGTCTGCTTCCATGGATCATCTCTCTATGATGAATGAGCTATGTCCTTCTTGTGCAAATTGTTAAACTTCATGTGTCTCTCTCTTCGTCTCTGATGTGAGTTTATCTCAGGACTTCCCAAATCGATATTGAAAGTTTTTCTGCAGGGGTTAGTCTGACAAAATATACCAATATCTACTATAGCATACTATCGGCTCAAAAATCACCCTAGACACCATGTCTAATTTGATTTAGGAGGGCATTTTAACTTAAGCACCATGCTTAATTTAAAATCCCTTGGAAGTAAGATCATCATTCCTAAACTAAGCACCATGCTTATTTAAGAGATAAATGAAACTACTCCAAACCTAGACATACATTAAAGCAAACAAAGGTAGCATGAGAGCATTTATAGAGATCTACTCAAGTGGAGATGAAGTAGTGTGATTAGTATTTAACAAATTGAGCATGTCTCAAAGGTAGGGACAACCAACATAGCAACATGGCAAAGGATGTTTTTATGTAAAGTACTCCCCCAAGCTTGAATTTTGGAAAATTCAAGTTTGGATGAATTTAATTCAATGTTGTATGATGATTGGTTGGACATACCTTGTGCTTGTTATTCATCCGATCTTCTTGCTCTAATCCTAGAAAGGTTAGTGACAAGAATACCCGAAGGAATATTTTTACAATTATCCTTATATGCTCAATACACAAGGTAATGTTGTAAATAATTAAAAGCTCATGTTACGATCTGATCAGTGCTTATTTTAGGACACCAAGCTTGTCCTTGGGAAACCATCAATTTATGTCGGCGAAGTGGTTTCCCTTCCAACGCTGACCTATATCAAGATCAATTCAACAAGATCTGCAATATTTATTATAGACATATGGGTCGACAATCGCCCTTTTAAAGTTTTTATAAATAGAAAGGAAGAGGGGGTTGGAGATCTCAAATGTGGTGATGTTGGAGAGACCAATAGATTGGGAAGATGTTGCATATGAGCATGGAGTAAATGAAGTGGCTATGAAATAAATTCCATGCTCATTAATGTTATCTTCGTCTCCAATCTGAATGTTCAGAGCTTCTCCTGGATTGGTCTCACCTATGTCCTCTTCTGTAGTTGGATGAATCTCATCTTCAAAGGGAGTCAAGAACTCACCATTTGAAATTGAGCCAAAGTCAGAATCCATTAAGGCTTCTTCCTTATCCATCCATTCTACACATTCTAGCCATTTAGAACTTGTGATCAGGAAAGGGGAGGTGTTAGAATTTTCTATATGGCTTAGCTCTCCTTCTATGACATTACTTGACATGTCATCCATATGGTCTTTATGACTCCTATGGTTTGATAGTCTTAATGGATTGCTAGGATCATCATAAGACTTAAAAGGAGAGGGATAAGAGGGATCTCTAAGCTCATGGATGGATTTAGAACTTGTGAACATGGAAGGGGAGCAGATAGAATTTTCTATATGGCTTATCTCTCCTTCATTTGATATTTCATCCTCGACTTCTTCATAATAGGAACCAGGACATTCTCTAAGAGAACCATTATTGCAAGGATTTGAATTATCCCTGCTTGAAGGTCTCTTATGGAACCAGAAGTCTAAACCATTAGTATCTAAAAGATTTAAGGTCGGAATTCCTTCCTCCCTTGGGGAATTTTGGGGTATTGATGGTTTAGGATCGATAGCTAAAGTTTGGGATTGAAGTGGTTGTGATCTGGCTATCGAAACTTCTTCTTCTTGTCTAGGAACTGGTTCTTTCTCTTTCTCAGGGATATAAAAGCTAGGAGACTTTCCGCTCATTAAATCAATCAAATTCCAAGCTTCACTAGCGGATAGGTGGTGGAAAGATCCTCCAGAGGCCGCATGAAGGGTTTGCTTATTTTTCCTACTAAGGCCCTCAAAAAAGTGAATTAGAAGAACTTCTGGAATAGAAAGCTTTGGGCCAGTGAGAGTAAGGTTAATAAAGCGGTCCCATGATTTCCTAAGAGATTCTTCTTCCAGTTGTCTAAAAGAAATAATCTCATGTCGAAGTTCCGCCACTTTGGAGATTTGAAAATATTTAAAAAGAAAACTATTATATAACTCCTTCCAATCTCCATGAACAGTTCCTACTTTGAGTTTGTACCAATGTCTAGCTTTTCCCGTTAAAGAGAACGGAAAGAGCTTCCATTTAAGGGTCTCATCGGACATGCCTTCTATGCGAAGGAGGTCACAGACTCGATAAAACTCTCTTAGGTGTGTGTATGGGTTTTCCTCACCTTCTCCTGAGAAAGGTTGTTTTTGAACAAATTCTATGTATTCGGGGTCTATCTCAAAACTAGATGCTATGATAGGTTTTGAAGATTTTGGTGGTTCGAGATGTGTGCCCGTAGGTCTATGAAACTGATAGATAGACATGTTTGCATTCATGATAGACCAGAGATCAAGGATTAGATAAGAAGAAAGAATAGCAGAGATGAGGCAAAGGATAAAAGGAATTTTTTTTTATTTTTTAGAAAATGATTAAGCTAGTTCGTAGTCAACTCAGCAACCGTTTCCCCGGCAACGGCGCCAAAAATGCTTGTTGACACTTGCTAACACCACTTGAATACTAGGTTGTCATCCCCAGCATGGCACTAGAGTGTACTATGGTATTTATACGCACACAGATAATCTGCAAGCGCACGGATACCGTTGAAGCTTTTACTCGGTTAAAGGTTTTATCGTATCCACAGGGAAACGGGAGAACCAACTACGCTCTAACTTAACCAAGATAGATAGATAAGTGTAAATAGGAAAGATGGTAGAATTGAATAAGAACAATACTAAAGGTAATATAACAATGGGTGATAATATGGGAATAGAGAGTAGAGCAATCTAATATATAGGCGATGGTAGCAGAATAGATAGTAGAGCAATCTAATATATGGGCGGTGGTAAGAGAATAGAGAGGATAACTATGGTTTCTCTACTTCAAAAGGGATATGTCTATGTCTAGGACGAACCATGTGATAAGAATACACCACAAAGGATGCTTATCCATAGGCCGATAAACCCTACCCGTCCTGCTAACAAGAGGTGGACTACAGGGGACCAACGTAACTGTCACCTACGCGGCCTACCACATGATCCAACTAGACAGGGGATATCCATAAGTAATCTAGGTCTAAGCACCTCGCTTACACCTATACTACAACTCTCACCTATAGCGTCCTATAGATTAAAGTACTCAAAAGAGTTGTGAACCAGAACATACATAATTAGTAATCGCATAATGAATTAGAAGTAGATTACCAGAGTCATCCCATGAGCAAGCTTGATTAGAGCTTGATCATGGCGAAGTACAACCGGAGGATGAACCGACAGGCCGACCTCTCCTCCAATCCTCCCTCGCTCTCCTTCTCGCTACTATCTAGATCTAGTCTAGTTTGGAGATGAGAGGAGAGCTCTCATCTCCAAACCCTAGCTTTTGCTCTGTCTATGAATAATGAATAAGGATCAAGGGGTGCCTCCTCTAGGGGCCAGGGGGTCTGCTTATATAGTCCCCTCAAGTGAATTTGGGCCGTCGGATCAAACCGACATTGATTGAACGATTATTCTTGATCCTTTAGGTCGGTGGAGCATAATCTGCGAGATTGAGCGTGATTGGCCGAAATAGGTGGGCGGGCGCCCTAAGGACTTGGGCGGGCGCCCTGTCCCTGAGCCCTCTCGGCTTCCGCTTTGTTCCCGTGGCTTCTAGAGTCTTCTAGATGATAGAAAATTGCGCAGCACGTTAATTTCTCTATGTAAACCCGACATGTGGGCATTACCTCCATATTTCCTGATAACCCCCTACAGAAATAGACAAACACCAAAACTAGCTTGTGGAATTCTGTCAGATAAAACCCTAAGTCTAGGTGTTGGTTGCATTTGGATCCTTTTCTTATTTATTTGATGATTAAATTTGATACTTAATTACCGTCAACAAGCTCGTAGTTTGAAATTACTCAAGTAGCCCTGTGAACTGTAGACCGCAGTGATAGAATATGCTGGAATATTCTGCCACCATCACGGGGCATTCTTGTAATGGACCCAGTCTAAATCTGCGCCCTATATAAAGGGATGTAAATGCTCCTGCAAGAGTTAGTTGAAACCATTTATTATCACACTATCTGTTCTAGGGCATCAAGCCCGTTTATCGTTGTACTCGAGCCGCTCGCCGCAGTGATCGGGCAGGCTAGATCAACCGTTCTGTCTAGAGGTACCCCAGCTAATCCAATATTGGTGCCCACTGTGGGGCTGCAAAAGGATCACCCATGATGACTGGCAAGAGAAACAGCACCACGAGAACTCCGACTGAAATGGTTAGAAGAGGAAGGCCAAGACGCGCGACTCATAGCGCGTATGCAACAACAGGGAATGAAGATGCGGAGGATGAACAACCGGTGGTGAACTAGGTTCCACTGGCAGAGGAATAGCCAGAACCTACGGTAGTCTAGGAACTTCAACAACTGCAAGCTCAGCTACAGAGCCTTCAGCAGGAAAGGGATAGAGTCATGGCAGCCTACATGACCAGCCAACAAGCGAGGCTAGCTATCGTGCAGGCAGCAAAGATCAGACAATAGCTCTCCATCTTGCAGGCTGAAATCCAAAGCATGCAACCTCCGCCACAGCCCGCGGTGCAGCCAAGCATCACTGTGGTGAACATTCAGCGCATGAGCTATGGCGGCACAGTTCGAGCTTCCGTGAATCGCCGTTGTCCAAAGGATTACAAGCTTTGCCATGGTCGGCATCTTACAAACCGATCACGCTCCCTAAGTTTAGTGGTAAAACAGACCCACGCCAGTTCTTGATGAGTTTTGAAGCAGCGGTGGCTTTAGTAGGGGGAAACGAGACTGTCCTGCCCAAGTCCTTCGTGATTGTGGCCAAAGGAGACGCGCTGGCCTGGTATTCAATGCTCAGATTGGGCTCCATCTACTCATGGAAGAACCTCCGTGACAAGATTCTATCAAATTTCTAGGGATTCACTACCAAATCACTAACTTCCACGGATCTGTTCTAGTGCTTGCAAGGTCAGGGGGAAGCTTTGCGAGAGAACTTTTAGAGATTTGTCCAAACCAAAGCGAAGGCACTAGTCATGCTAGAGGAAGTCGCTATTGAGGCGGCCATCGAGGGCCTTCACATAGGACCCTTCACAGCCCATCTGGCCAGAGACAAACCCGCATCTATGCAGGAGCTATATCATGAGTTTGAGAAATACTGCAAATTGGATAGTGACTTCTACAAGAGGTTGGAGGAGCAGAATTCATAGAAAAAGCAGACCAGTGATAGAAATCCGTAGAGAAACAACGCGAGCCGAGATGGTCGTCAACCACGGCAAGAACAGGGTGGCCAAATGTTGAACATTGAGCAGCCAAAGAATGACTAGTCAGGTAGAATGCCCCGTACATCGAAGGTGTCAAATGCGGCACGAAGGTTCAACCAAGCGGAAGAAAGCAGCCAAAACAGGGGTTGAGGGAAAAAATCAAAAGCTGAGGCAGTGAAAACAATACTGTTTCTTTCTTGGGGAAGAAAAATGAGACTCAACTAGAGGTTGCCTAGACGCAAAGGAAATCTAGGAAAGAATCAAGAACAGAGCCGCCCCACAACTTCCGTAGCCACCCAGCCAGACATAGGAAGTAGACCATACCTTCCAATAGCCTTGCTATCCTTCGTACTTGGGTGGGGAGCAACCTAGCAATTTCAACCACAAATCCATCAGCAATTCCAACCTCAAATCCACCCATCTGCCATAGCCTCTGCCTACTATCCAAACTTCCTACCAGCCTGGTGCACGGCGCAGCCACAAGCAGAACTCAACTCCCATCGGCAAGAAGCAACCCCCACCTATGTGAACCCTAGACCCCCTTAGATTACATACATATAAATTAACCAACCCCACCAATCAATGAGCAGACCTGAAGCGCTACCACCAAACCCACTCCAATTGCTTCAAACACCACAACAGCCTAAACCTGAACCCCACCCAAAAATCCCGTTGCCCACAATCGGCACGATCCTGCCAATAGCTGGAGGATCATCGATGGAGTTCCAGACCAAGAAATAGAAGAAGGATCACCTTCGACTGGTCAACAACATCGTAGTACAGGGGCCAGTCCGCTGCACTGATTGGTCCAGAACAGACATTACCTTCACGAAGGAGGATCAGCGGCTAGAAAGTCACCCGCACGCGGATGCTATGGTCATAACAACAAATGTTGTGGGATGGGGAATCAGCAGAATCTTGATAGACTCAGGAAGTTCCACCAACATAATTTTTGTCAGAACCTTCAACCAGATAAAGCTCAGCAGGAGCCAGCTCCAACCATCGGAAGGCAGGTCTCACTCCCAGTATCCTTTGGCAACTCAAAGAACGCAAGAACAGAATACACTACCTTTGATGTAGTAGACCTACATTACCCCTACAATGCCATTTTCAGGCAAGGCTTCTTGAATAAGTTCAACGTAGCCGTTCACATGGGATACCTGTGCATGAAAATCCTAGCTCTGCATGGAGTGATCAGTGTGCATGGAAGTCAAAAAGAGGCAAGAAATATTGAAAAGGCAATCTACAAATCATTCAGAAACATTAACTCAATGGATTTTGGCCAAGATGAAGCTCTGCAACCTTCGGACATGCCCAAGGGGAAGACAGACTTGGCAGACCAAGAAGAAACAAAATGCATCCCTCTGGAAGAAGCGATACTGGACATAAAAATCATCATAGCAGCTACCTTAAGTGAGGAACATGAGCTGCAGCTGTTAAGCACACTGCAAAAAAAACAAAGACATTTTCACCTGGAGTGCCTCAGACCTACAAGGAGTCAGTAGGAATATAATCCAGCATTCCTTAGATATCGATCCAAGAATGAGGCCTAGAAAGCAAAGGCAAAGGAAGATGTCTAAAGAAAGAATCCTGGTAGCAAAGGCAGAAGTGCAGAGACTTCTAGACACAAATGTCATCAGAGAGATCATGTATCCAGACTAGCTTGCAAATGTAGTCCTGGTCCCAAAAAAAGAACAGGAAAATGAGAATGTGCATAGACTTCACAGACCTGAACAAAGCTTGTGTGAAAGACTCCTTCCCGTTGCTGAGAATAGACGCTTCAATCGATAAGGCCGCTGGCTGCCAGAGATTCTCACTACTAGATTGCTTTTCACGCTATTATCAAATCTGGCTCAAGAAAAAGGACGAAGGAAAAACAAGCTTCACAACACCATTTGGAACATACTGCTACACTAGGATGCCTGAGGGACTCAAAAATGCAGGTGCAACCTTCGCCAGGATGATCAAGAAAGTCCTAGGCAGCCAGCTACAGAGAAACATAATAGCATATGTCGACGAAATTGTGGTGATGAGAAGAAACAAGGAAGACCACATTCAAGACTTGAGAGAGACCTTCACCAACCTAAGGTCAGCAGGGCTCAAGCTCAACCCAGAAAATGTATTTTGGGGGTTAGCAAGGGGAAGATGCTTGGCTACATCATCAGTGTCGAAGGAATCAAGGCCAACCACAGCAAAACAAAGGCGATTATGACAATGGCAAAACCTTCGTCCAAGAAAGAAGTGCAGAAACTTACTGGCAGGGTAGCAGCGCTCAACAAGTTCATACTGAGATTAGCCGAGGGAAACCTCCCATTCTTCAAAGTCCTAATGGGAGGAGACAAAGTGGAATGGGGACCAGAGCAGTCGGAGGCCTTCAAGCAGCTCAAGAACTACACTGCAACCAACCTATTGGTAACCGTGCCAGAACCAGAAACTCCGCTATTACTATATGTGGTAGCCTCCAAGCACGCAGTTAGTGCAGTCCTGGTGAAAAAGGAGCAAAAAGGAATCATTCAGAGGCCCATCTATTACGTGTCTAAAGCTTTGTCAAGAGCCAAACTAAACCACATAAAAATCAAGAAAATCGCCTACGTGGTGCTGACTGTGTCAAGAAAGCTGAAGCATTATTTTCAAAGCCACGGGATCAAAGTCCCAACATCACAACCCCTTGGCGACATCCTCAGAAACAAGGAAGCCTCTAGTCGGATAGGCAAGTGGGCAGTTGAGTTGTCTCAGTTCAACATCACCTACGTCCCTAGAACCGCAATCAAATCCCAAGCGCTAGCTGATTTCATGGTAGATTGGATACCCTCAGCATAAATGGAGAAAAAAGAAAACAACCAAACGTGGACCCTATTCACAGATGGAGCATGCGAACAAGCAGGAGCCGAAGCTTCAGCAGTCTTGATTGCTCTATCTGGCTCAAACTCAAAGTACGCTGCTAGACTGGAATTCAAGGCAACAAACAATATAGCGGAGTACGAGGGACTCATCCTCAGACTTAACAAAGCAAAGGAATCAAGGGCCAAAACTTTGATAATCAAAACATATTCCTAGATAGTAGTAGGGCAGGTCGAGAAGGAATATCTAGCCCACAACCAAGAATTGGCAAGATACCTGACAATTGTAAGAGGACTTGAATGAAGGTTCAAGGGATTTACTCTTCACCACATCCCAACATCTGAAAACAGCGAAGTAGATGAATTGGCAAAAGCCGCCACAAACAACTTGCCCATACCACTAGAAACCTTCTACCAGGTTCTCAAATCACCTGCGATAGATTCACTGCCGAAGGCTTTTCACACAGTACTACTGGCAGAAGGCGAAGATTAGAGGAAAGCAATTATAGACTCCATAAATGATAGGGCAAACATAGAGGATGAAGCAACAACAAAGAGAATGGCAGCAAGAGCAAGGAACTACACCATCATTGATGGAAACTTGTACAAGAAAGGAGTAGTGCAACCTCTATTGAAATGCATATCACAAACCGAAGGCAAAGAACTCCTGCATGAAATACATGAAGGAATATGTGGTTCCCATATAGGTCCACGTGCATTGTCAGCCAAAACGCTAAGACAAGGATTCTACTGGCCAACACATATCAAGGACGCAGAAAATGTGGTGAGAACCTGCAAGGCTTGCCAAAACTTTGCACCACATCAGGCAAACCCCTCAGGATCCACATAGCTTATAGCGCCAACATGGCCCTTGCAAAGATGGGGGATGGATTTGTTAGGTCCTTTGCCAACGGCTCAAGGGGAAAACAGGTTCGCTGTTGTTGCCATATAATACTTGACAAGGTGGATCAAAGCAAAACCACTAGCAACGATCACCTCAAAAACAATTAGGAAGTTCTTCTAGCATAACATCATTTGTAGATTTGGAGTCCCAAGCTTATTGATAGTCAATAATGGAAAACAATTTGACTTAGAAAAATTAATATAATTCTGCCAAAGTATAGGGACCAAAATTGCCTTCGCCTTAGTCTACTACCCAGAATCAAACGGTGTGGTAGAAAGAGCAAATAGGATAATATTCTTGGCAATCTCCAAGATGCTATTCAACCTCTACAAGGGAAAATGGACCAAAGAGTTACCAAGAGTTGTGTGGTCTCACAACACAACCGCCTCAAGAGCTACTGGGTTCACCCCCTTCAAACTCTTGTATGGCATAGAAGCAAAGCTCCTAGAGGAGATCAAGCACCAAAGCCTCCGCTCTATGAAACAACTAATGGCTGAAGACGAAGGCTATTGCAAGGAAACAGTAGAAGCGTCAAGGCTAGAAGCAGTGGAAAACATCAGCAAGTACCAACAAGAGACCAAAAGATGGAGGGACCGCAAGGTTGTACGAAAGAACATACAAGACGGAGACTTAGTCCGGAGAAAAGTAAATTCTTCAAACACTAGGAAGCTTCAACCCAAGTGGGAAGGACCCTACACAGCGAGGCAAGCAGGGAGGCTAGGATCGTTCCATCTATACGACCACGAGGGAAGAACATCTGCACATACTTGGAACATAGATAACTTACATAGGTTTTACATTTGAATGTAAGGTCAACCTCCCCAAAATATAAGCAAAGGCGACCAAGCTATTCTTAGGATTTATTGTTCTTTCGTTCATTACTGTAAAACTAGAGGTCTGCACTCTTTTCCTCATAGGGGTACTCATAGCGGAGGTGAGGTTTTTAACGAGGCAGAACCTATGTAAAACCCTCTAAAATATAAAGAGGAATCACCCCACAGGAACATGTTGGCATTTCTTAAAATACACTTTCATACCGCCAACATGCATACAAACTCTATAAAATATCACCAAACATTATAAATAGGGCTTTTTATGCTAACCAAATTCCACAGTTTTGGTGAACACATGTGTATGCAGGACACTAGGGTTTGAGCCGCCAAGATCAAAGAATTGAAGGCACATTTAATTCAAATACAGAAGTGCATCGAAATGCAATTGGATTCAAACTCAGAAGGCCGAGGAGCATCGTCTGGGCTTTGGGCCTGGGCCAACGGAGCCAGCCAGGGGGCGGCCGCCCCCTAGGGTCGGCCGACCCCGGCCTGGCCCAGCTCCCCACCGCCTTTTGCAGAGGCGGTGCATGCGAAGCCCTAGCACGGTTCCCGACTGCATTTTGCAGTTTACCCCCTCCCAAACCGACCTTCCACACCTATATAAGGACGGGGAGAGGGCCTCTCATTCATCATCATTGAATCCATTCAAGCTTCAAGTCCACAAGAATAAAGAGAGATACAAGAGTAGTAGTAGAGAGGCGGAGCTTCCACTCATATCCTTAGCCTCTAGTTAGGAATAGAATAGGAGAGTGAGTTAGAGTGTAGAGTAAGAGAAGTAGCAAGCACCCGGTCCGTTCCCCTAGTTGCACTGGGCAGAAGGGCCGAAGTGCTGCCCGCTTCCCGAGCTGTACCTCTACAACCTAGAATACCATATTGGGGTAAGAAAAGGTTGTATTCTTCTTTTGTTCTAAGAAGTTATTGAGTAATCGTTATCGTGTTCTTATAATCTTGCGGGTTCATTGTCTATCTCTCGGTAGATACTCTAGTAGAGAGACTCTTGCTGACTCGCGGGAGGACCTGCGCAACGCTAGAGTAGTAGCTAATAACGTAGACGTGGTGTCTAGGTTAGAGGTTACCCTCGTTTGCCTCGTATCCCACGGTTGAGGGGTCGGCAGCAGGTGGTGACAGCCCTGTTTGTCCTTAGTTTCCCCCACGTCCGGATACGACGTAGAGCTACACGCCGGTATTACCTGACAGACCAGGTACGCTCCGGTGCCCGAAGTAAGATTAGAAAAGCACGTTGCCTTGCACAAAACTTCTACCATTAGGAGAACCTCACTACCTAAGTCATCCCTCTCACTTTACTCTAGGGTACACTTAGTTTAAGTCTCAAAACACCTCCGTTCCCTGTGAAATCTCGATACCCTGAATACCACCGGGTGAAGTGCTACAACGGTACTTCCGTGCGCTTGCGGATAATTGGCTGCATCGCTAAGAAATACCAACAGAACACAACACATCAAAAGTCAAAAACGGCTAGCAACGGGGCCGTCATATTCGACAAGAAAGCATCATGAGAAATAAGGACCCTCCATAGCATAAAGCCAAAGGCTTAAAATGCTCAGAATGTCCTCAGCAATGAAACAACACCAAGGCCTTAGCAAAAGACGTGGCAAGCAACTAGGCAGCAAGGTCAATCTGGTCAAAAACGACAAAGTCTTGTCCTCATAAGGCATTGGAATTTGACCCGCAAAATAACTAGACATTCCTGACAATGACCTGAAAGAACCTCATGCATTAGGAAACGTAGGGCAAAATTCACATCTTACCTTCATCAAAAAACAGTGAAGGTCCTCAAAACATACTCAGAATATTAATGCTACAGACACACAAAAATCATAGAATCATGTCAGCCTCAACAACCACAACAACTGAAGTACACATAACACTAAGTTTTAGCTAACAACGTACACGCAATGAATACAGCCAGTACTATAAAACCAACGCTCCAACAGCATGAGCCCCAATCGGGAGAAGTCTGTCACAAGGCAAACAAGCAACCTCAACACCCAAATCACCGAAAGCAAAAACTAGAGCAACATGGAAGCTAGAGTGAGCCTACCAATTGCCAAAACTCCTAGTATAGCACAAAGTCTCGTAATGACAAAACCTAGCAAAGGAGAGTCAGAGCCCAAAAGCTTAACACACAGTCCACAGCACTTTGATGAACAACTGCCACATGGTTGTGTACAACTACAACAAAAGCACTTCATGCAAGTATTAGAGGTTATGGAAGGGTATCACGTGAACTCTCGTAAGATCCCCCCACAATCGCTGAAACTTAACCGCAAAGGCTAGCCTCACCAAAGTTCAATGGGAACAGCTCGAAAGCAAAAACAAGACCAAGCCAGCAAAGACACCTAGCAAGGAAGCCATCGACAAGCACTCAAGATGCAAACTAACCAACCTTCACAAATTCAAGAGCGACCAGCGCCTCTGCCACATCAAGCATCAAGGAACGCAGTTCAATAGCTAGACAAAGATCCTTAGGATCAACACCACAGTGACACTCAAATACACACATGTAACCAATCAGCGTGCTGCAAGTACTCAAAAGATTAATATGAAATAATCAAGATCGCAAACTGTAAGAGAGCATCCAAAATAAAATCAAACTTTATTCATGTTAACATTGGGGACAAATCCTTCTTACATTCAGAGGGACAAAGGAAAATAAAAGCTGAATCAAAAACCTAGCCAAGATAAAATCCTTCGTCACCTAAACAACGAAGGACCTAAACATCTCGAACAAACCTAACATCCGAAGGACCGAACATCGGTATCTCACTACAGTAATCCCGAAAAATGAACTCCACCAGGTCATCCACCGTGCATGAAGGAAAATCATGGAGCCACCAGTCTAGAACCCATCCTTTAACATAAAGATCTCCATGCTTAAACATAACCGGAGATATGTACGACCCTTATTCAAAGCTTGAGGGATGAACATCACGCATAGGAGGAGGGCGAATAACCTGAAAGTAAACCGCAAGTAATCATAAAAAGCAATACACCATAGTTTACACTTATTCAAGATCAACAAACCTCCGGATGGCTAGGAAGATAAAGCTCTGCCAAAAGATCAGGATCCTCTGGCAAGCAAAACACCGCATCCTCGCCAAATATATGCAGAATCGGATACAAAGGCTGCGCCAAGAAATCAGTAGAAGTTAAAACACACAAAGCACAAACAACTAGGAAAAAAGAGAGAACAAAACAAAAACCTAGGTTGGAGGCCAGGAACCGCGATGTGCAAGTGAACGAACAAACTCGGATCGTTCATCATCAATATGAAACTCAATAAAATCAAGCATATCTTCAACGCTCCGGCTTGGAAATGCAACCCACCAGTATTCCTAGAAATCCGGCAAAACATAAATCCTTTTGAAAAAATTCAACAATGGGGGGACATCAAGGACCTCCTGCGCAGGTACTCTGCCAGAGACCTGTGCAAGGCAAAGCGCAACACGCGGATAAGTAAAAGAAGCAAGCCAAAATTTCAGCAAACATACTAAAACTTTATACAATCGCAAAAGCACATACTGAACAACTGTCTTTTTATAAAACATCTCACAGACGAAAAGCCTTAAACTACATCACCCCTCACACCTGAGAGGAAGGCCTAACCGAAGGACCAACTTCCTCCGCAACTTTCGCTCTGGCCACCGACTGCTCCACTTCACCACTAGTCACAGGCGGAAGATCGGAAGGAGGGACCGCTGGACCAGTAGTAGCAGCCTTCGCCCACTTCTTTTCAAGCTCCTACAGAAACAAGTAGTAGAAACCAAGAAATGGAAAATACACAGCACAAAATGCGCACGAAACAAGGAGAAATTCTAAATACCTCAAGGCGGTGCACCTCAATCATGTTCTTGGCTTTAGTCTACTCGAACTTAGCCCAAAAAGAGCTGATAAAGTTTCGGACGGACCTATGCACGCCAGAGGTGATACCGCCAACGTTAGCTGTGGAGGCAAGGTTCTGCTTCTAAACTGCCTCAACATGGCTGCAACCCTCGCGTCGGAGAAGGCGACTGAAGGAGGACACCGCTGCTAAAGCCCCAAAATCAACAGCCCCCCAACAAAGTCGGGTAGCTTGCTGATATGGAACTTCAACCAGGCCATGCTAACACCAACATCTCCGGACCCAGGAAGGGTGGAGGTGCTGCAGCCAAACTGGCCCCAGGCATCACAGTATAGCCCCACTACAACCGTAGCTTGGACCTCCGCTTCCTTTAGTCGGTCCCACAGGGAAGCCGCCGACTTGCACTCAGCTTCTAGCTCCTCGTGGAGGCGATTTGAAATTTCATTAGCCTTCTCAACTTTCTGCATGGCTAAGTCTTTGGCCGCTACCACATTAGCGACATCCTTTTGCAGCTCCACTACATCCAACTCCAACCCCTCCTTCTCCCTCTTCAAAAGGGCTACTTCCTCACGAACCGCATGCAGGAGCTTTGCATCCTTCAAGAGGTGAGCCTTCTCAGCCTCCAGAGTCTCATTCTCCTCCTTCAAGGCCTTGATGGCCTCAACACGGTTTATAACCTCTAAGGAGCAACACTCCTCTAAGGCCACAACCATGTGATGCCCCTAATGGGAAAAGCAAAAACAATGTAATCTCCACAAGGAAAGCCAAACAATTAGGGAGCCAAACAAGAAACTCACGAGGCTGTGATGCTCGAATTTTATGCGGAGCAGGGTAGAGTAATCCATATGCTGAAGCTCCCAACAAAAATGCTCTAAAAAACAAAAGCAAAGTAAGGAAAAAAGTAAGACAAATAATCAAGCAAAGAAGTGGTCAAAAATAGACCTCCGATCATAGAATGGACTTCATGCATTGTGCTAGCCCAACCAGATATCGTCGAGTCAGAAGCTGCTGCGTAAAAGAAAAAACAAACATATCATCAAAGGCGTCTAATGAACAAGAATGAAGGATACCAAACACGTTCAAACCAAAACAATAAGAACTTGCTCTCACTAGTGCCAGGAATTGAAGGCCTAGAACCCAAACCACCGGCAACAGGCGCTCGAGGCGAAGGAACCACAAGACCTTCGTGAGCAATGCTAGCACCACTGGCCAACTCGGCGGTGCTAGCCATGGCTACAATAGGACCGACTAAAAGTAGGAAAAAAATTTACAAGACATCACCACACATTTAACAAGAAAGTATATATATACAAAAACAATCAACTCAGCCATAAAAAGGTCATACGAACCTACGCCAATCTCCTCAGCTGGCTGCGCGACATCCGCAGAAAGATCAACCCTGTGCGCACGCACCGATTCTGCCTCCGAGGTGGAATTAGTTTCCACCTCAACAGGCGGGGAAGCCTCGCCAGCGGCCACGTCTAATGGAGGATCCACAGGCAGGACCTCAGCATCGGATGATTCTTCGGCCAGTAAGGACGACAATGGGTTTAGTTCTGAAGGCTCTGGAGCCACAGCACCAGCAGACATTGGAACTTCTAGAGCCGTCAGCGGGACCCCTAGAGCCGCACCTCCAACTACAAGTGGGTATTCCTCTGTAGCTGGAGTCTCCACCGAGTTCAACTCAACAGTGGAGGAGCGGCTGGAGGATGATTCCACCAGTACCTACACGACGACATCCGCCTTCTACCTCTTGGAAACTACCTTCACAGTGCCTGTTCCTTTCCTTTTCTTGGCCTCCACCGCCGCAGTCACATTCTTTGCGGCAACATCCTTCTTCTTCTCAAGGCTCAGAAGAACCTTCGAAGGAAACACGTACTCATCATGCTTAATTCCAAGCTCCTCCAAAACACGGTTAAACCATGGCATGTTACCCAGTGCAGTCCACGCACAACGTACTCTCACTCAGAAATCTTACCAACAATACGACGAGTGGAGGCTTTAACCCATTCCAGGGAAGATTCATGGGTCTCTCCCTCCTCAAGCTTCAAAACAAACCTAGGAAAAGGAAGCCCCTCTAGAGAACCAAAAACTGGCACATACACCATCTCAATAGTGAAATCCTCGTTCCAGCGGCCAAGTGGCCAAAAGTCGGAGGTAACCATCTCCTCCACGAGATTGCGCCCACCAGAATAGCGGCATGCGAGGGCAAAAGCCTTGTTGGACAACACCCGTTCCTCCAACAACTCCGCCGAAGGATCCACCTTGGACAAGGGTTTCATCTCCCTCATCTTGGATGCGTACGGGTGAACAGTCTCTGTGCTACCATCCTCAAGCGTGCACATAGTGCCAGGAGTCTTCACATAGAACCACATTTTCATCCAATTCTTATCCCATTTATTCTTTTGGCAATACAACATTTCTAGTTGCTCACTAGGCTATGTCCTTTGAGGCATAAAGGCGTAGCTTCCAAACTGTGCTATACAATCTCCTTTGGCAGTTTTAACCTTCTTCGTTTGCCTCTGAAGCTCAAAGTAGGTGCAGAAAGTGTCAATATGGGGCACTCACCCATAAGACTCACAAGCCCAGCAAAACTTACTAACTATAAGAATCCCATTTGGACTGAAGTGGTGCAGCTCCAAGTTGAAAGCCTCCATAACCTGACGGAGGAAAGCATAGGGAGGCATCCGCAAACCATAGGTAAAATAGTCCCTAAAAACCACAACATAGCCCAACTTAGGATCAGGAACTATCTGCCTAGCGGGAGGTGCCTTCGCCCGACCCTCCTTAAAGAATCTAGCTTCAACCATCTCGGTGATATCCTCTGCCGTCACAACAGACTCACCAAACCCAAATGTAGGACCAACCATTGAAGTGAAATCCTCCGCACTCACCAAATAGCCGATAGAAACCTCCACGTCAGACAAACTCTCTTCTAGTTCCTAAGCGACAGCAACCTCCAACATGTAGTCTTCGTAACACTTAAACCATCCACCAGACCTCACACTTAGCAGATTGTAGAAAGGACCAACGAAGCTCGCCTGAGCAGGATGGGGCGAATGAGAGGAAACCACCGCAGAAGCAATCTCACAGCGCAAAAGTAATGCGAAGGCTACAAGGCAACTATGTGAAAATGATAGCGTGAGAAAACAAGTATCCCCCTTTATATAGGGGAGCCTGCGACGATCGCGATTCCCGGCGCACAACGTCTACCTGCAGCAACTGCAGGGCGCAATCACCAAAGAAAATGCAACGGCTAGCCGCAGCAACTGCATCGCGCAACCTACGAAAGAAAATCGACTCACCATAACTGCCAAAGTCAAAGCGATTAGTTAAGGAAACAAAAGAAACTGTTAAACAATCAAATATCAACAAGACACATCCTGCGCACCAGGGGGGAAGGCAGGACCTCCGCCATAATACATCCACCGCAATATCCCTAGCAGAGGAAGGTCCAAGTTTTTGAGCATATGGCCCGCAGGAGTGCCCCCACGCTCAAAAGGGGGGAACTGTTGGAGACTTGGCCACGCCTTCACCCCCAGTTGCATCAAAAAGAGAGTTTGGCACCATCACAGGAGCTAGAGCCTCCACGCCCCGGACCTTTGGATGGAAACGGACGAAGGTACCAAGCAAACTTGACACTAATACAAATTGTGTAGAGAGTCGTGCATGTAGGGACCGGCCTGGCGCAGAGGATCACAGAAGAAGAAGGGTGCATCCTTCGTCCTTTACACGACGAGGGATATGCTGAGTACGACTAGGGGCAAGCTGAGGAACCAGCAAGAAGCAGATGGAGGACCTTCGGCGCTCTCATGGTGGAGGATCCGCGAGCCTTGGCATAGGTTGGACGAAGGTTTAGACTATGGCAGAGTCAGGACTCCGACATGGAGGCGTGTGAAGAGCTCGCAGTTCGAAATTACTCAAGTAGCCATGTGAACTGTAGACTGCAGTGATAGAGCTAGAATATTCCACTACCGTCACGGGGCATTCTTGTAATAGACCCAGGTCTGGATCCACGCCCTAAATAAAGGGATGTAAATGCTCCTGCAAGAGTTAGTTGAAACCATTTATTATTACACTATCTATTCTAGGGCATCAGCCCATTTGCCGTTGTACTCAAGCCGCTCGCTGCAGCGAGCGAGCAGGCCAGATCAACCGTTCCGTCTGGAGGTGCCCCGGCTAATCCAACAGATAGGCAATCAATGTGCAATAATCAGGATTGCCAAATAGTCTTGATTGTTTAGATAGTAGATTCCTTAGATAAGTGTTCCGAAACAAGGCCACCTTATCTGAGTCTATTGCAGTTGTGGCTCTTGCTTCATTGGCAGTGGTACTAGTGGAGGCATGGTCAATGGCATGGGAATCATTAGCGAGCATAGTGGTAGTGGCGGCTCTGAAGGATATGATGAGGAAACAGAACCGTAGGGAACTGATTATTGATTGGGTCCCTTAGCTTTATGGGGAAGAACTAAGAACTTCTATTTTATTGATGAATGATGACATGAAGCATTTGACTCTTCAATCGCATGAGTTCCACCTGTTTCTTTATATGATTCCTTTTAGTTTGTTGTTGGTACACTTGGCATCAAATGAGTGCAGTACTTGCAAGTTATGTACAATGTTAAGTGCAGAAATTATATCGAAGCAGCTCCATCTAGTGTTTTTGGGTTGCTAAAATTTGAGCATTTTTCATCTGACAATTATGCGGAAGTTCACTCATCTTATGCATAGAACAAAGAAAATGATTGGCTTGGAGTAAGCAGAGCTATAACACTTGTCTTTTATAAAGGACTGAGACTTGCACCATGTTGACACTAGCTAACACCACTTAGATACTAGGTTGTCATCCCCAGCATGGTGCCAGAGTGTACAAAGGTATTTATAAATGTAAAGGCTCTCTAGAAAATAATCTATTCTATCCGCAAGCGCACAGATAAAACACCTCATTGTAGCATTTCACCAGGATAAGTATTCCAGGTATCGTTATTTATAATTTTGCTTAAGAGAACAAAAGGGATGAAATTAAAATAAGGACAAAATCTATCAAGGCATAGACTAGAGATAAACTTGCAAGAACATGATTACTAATGAGAAACTCGTCACACAGTCACTTACTTTGGCAGGGGGTAAACCATAAAGATAATGATAATGAATTATAAGTTCATGGGTGAATAACCCAGCGATTAGAAAATAGACTACTATTCATATATGTAGGTGATGTCGGATTAGCTAGAGAATGAATTCTAAGTTATCTACTATCTACTAAGTCATAATCTACTCTAGTTATCTACAAGATCATGTATAGCATAAAAGACTCTTCATTCATGTATAAGGAACATTGCTAAAGTAAATTAGAACATCATAAGACTTACTCCGCAATACAAGTTCTGCCTGTCCTATCAACGGAGGGAGGACTATATAAGAATCAACGAAGTTGTCACTATCGCGAACAACCACACGACCCGGCCAATAGGATACATTTGCAGGTAAACAACATCTAAGCACCATGCTCACATGTGATCTACCACTTAACTCCTTCGTGTCAAGAGCTAAGCGCTTTGCAAACTTATACATAAACTCATTATCAATCATAACTATATCAAATATGGAACTAGAGCAAACTAAGAGCATAATAAATAGAGACATAATGTAATTAGAACAAATTATTAGAGAAAGATATGAATAATACCAATCTTTATTACCGAAGATCCAAATCTAGAGCTTAGTGCTCTACTTCTCTAATTGCTATCTAATCAAACCTCTAAACTTGAAGGATTAGGGAGTAGCTAATTCTAATTCTCTGTGGGAGAGAAGCTCTAAACCCTAACTTTGATGGCTACCTCTGATAATGATTTCTTCTCTTCTCCTCTCTCCTCCCGGGCTGGAGAGGCCTTGGTTTTATAGTCCTTTCAAGTGAATTTGGGCCGTTGGATCAAACCGACATTGATTGTATGGTTTAGATTCATCCTTTAGGTCGGTGGAGCATAGTCCCGAAAGAGAGTCCTGTTCCAACTCTAACAGGGGGCGGGCGCCCAGGTCAACTGGACGGGCGCCCAGTGCTTGGCCCCGTTCGGCCACTCTTCCTTCCCGTGGCTTCTCGAGTCTTCTAGATTGAGAAAAATTGCGCAGCACGTAATTATCTCGTTGTAAACATGACATGTGGGCCTTATCTCCATATTTTCTGATAACCCCCTGCAGAAATAGATAAACACCAAAGCTCGCGGAATTCTGTCAGATAAAACCCTAATTCTAGATGTTTGGTGCATATAGATCATTTTCCATGTTTATTTGATTATTAATTTTAGTACTTAAGGACCGTCAACACACCAATATAAGAAGAACTTCTAACAAATGTGAAAGATGAAGTGTTAGGAAATGTGCATCAAGAGTTCATTAAACTCACTCATCGGAGTGGTGTTATCAGTAGTATTACTATCAAATAGGGTTATTCTAATTAATAAAAAGATACAAAGAGCTTGTTTTCGAATTATAATCCAATTTTAGGTGAAAATAATCGAGAATCCCACCCAAACACCCTTCATTACTTTCAGATATGTTACTAAAATGATTGATCAAGTCAAAGAGGATGGTGCTAAAAAAAGGAGTGATGAGACTATGCTATTTTTCTAAGGTCTTTTTGTATGACTATGTTATTTTTTCTAAGATCTTTGTATGAGACAGTGTTATATAATTTGCGAACATGCTTTGTGAGACAATGCTATTTATAATTTGTCAAGTGTTGTATGTGAGAAAATATCTAATTCTTGGATCTTTTTTGTGATACATATATTTATGAGTACATCTAGTGCTTCTAATGAAACTAATGCTATTTAAGGCGGCATACATTGCTTTGGAGTGCATGGGCACTAAAGGTAGCAAGAAAGCTGAAATTCCTATGATAGTTCAAACTATGACCGGAATCCAATGTGTTGAGATCACACTCCAAATCCAACTAAATGCTATAACATGTTTAGAATGAGAAGATCAGTTTTTGTACACCTTCATGACAATTTAGTAGAAGATTATGGCTTGACATCAAGTAGAGTATGTGTACCAAGGAAGCCTTAGTAATGTTTTTTGGCATGTGCTGCACCTCAAGTATTTAAGTAAGTGAAGAACAATTTCACCCACTCCTTAGAAACTGTTAGCAGGAAATTTACAGAGGTACCTAAATCTGTCATGCACTTGGTTTTTGACATTGTGAGGCCTAAAGATCCATTTTATGGTTCTATACATCCTAAGCTACAAGAAGCTAGCTAGCATTGGTGCATTTTTTGATCCTATAGGTTTTGGCCTCATTTCAAAGATTGCATTGGTGCAATTGATGGAACACATATACCAGTAACTGTTCCATTAAATGAGCAATCTAAATACATTGATGGCCATGGTTATCCTTTACAAAATGTAATGGTCACTATGTCTCATATTTGTTGTCACTGGTTGGCCCGGATTTGTGCATGATAGTCGCATCTTATTAGAAACTCTACTCTCATACAAGGAACAGTTCCCACATCCTCTCGAAGGTATGTATCATTTAAATTTTAGAGCATTTTTTGTGCAATATACAAGGATACGGGGTATTTTTAGTAACCTACAAGTACAAAATGTAGGGAAATATTATCTTGTTGATTTAAGATATCCCAATAAAAAAGGGTATCTTTCGCCATACAAGGGAAGGTACCATGTTTCTGAATGGCAACACGGTTGTACTTCCAGTGGCATTGAAGGAGGTGTTCAATCATGCTTAATTATTCAAGTTTGAGAAATGAGGTTGAGAGGTCATTTAGAGTCCTAACGAAATGGCGCATTCTCTTGAAGATGCCCAAATATTTGGTGACTAAGCAACCAAACTTTATAGTTGCTCGTATGGCCTTTGACAGTTTCATTGAAGACAATTCCATAAATGATGCTGATTTTCAATAACATATCTAAGAAGATGGTACTCATGGACCCGAATCCAGCTCAAGTGAAGAAAGTGGTTCTGGAGATGACACGGATATGTGCGTTATGTGTGATGCTATAACCACAAATATGGTTGGCTAATTATGTTGTATCCATCTCAATTTGTCCAGACTTTTGTTAATTTCGTGAGCTGGCCTTTCATTGAAACAAGACCTTGGCACTAAGATCTATGGCGCCAAGCTTGGCGCTAGTGATGACGGTGCCAAGGTGCCTAACACGTCATTGCCACCTCTGCATCAACGCTCATGTGGTATGGGAGCTTGGCGCCAAGGTGTGTTAGCTTTATGCCAATGGCCATGGCACCAAGCCCTAGGTCTAGATTATGAGATCAAACCTCCAGGAGCGTATTTGAGAGAATCTTTCAAAAAGGGCTAAAAAATAAAAAGATGGCGGATCAATCATAAGGCCGGCTGGAGAACAAGTATTAGTTCATAGTCATATAAAGTGCACTCTAATAGACATAAATATATAGTAGATATGTCACATAAACACATGCTATATATATTCATTGTGCTGAAAAGCCATGACTGAAAGTATTGTTCACTAATTTATTGTGAGAAAATACACTGTTCATTCACTGAAATAGTATGACTCATTTCAAAGAGTAGTATTGGTCACACTGATTTTAGTTTCTTGCTCTTAACTTTTGGTATTATAGGAAAATACGAAAATGCAAACATCCAATCCACTCGATGGTCACTCTAAACTTTTTATATAACAGAAAAATATGATTTTTTGTAATTTTAATTGAATCTGTGTCTACGCGCAAATCATAGTCAAGCTTAAGTCAAAGACTAGGTCCCTCTCTCATTCCAAAAGGCTATTACAACAAAAAAATAATCACTAGTACATGGGCACACTATACAAGCGGTTGGTAACATATTTCTACAGGCGTTTTCCAGCACCGCCTGCGCTGGGGCCAGTAGAAATCGTCCATTTCCACAGGCGGTTGCTTGAGAGCCGCTAGTAGAAACCATTTACACATGCGGCTCTCTTAGGGAACCGCCTATGTAAATGTGCATTTACACAGGCGGTTCTCTAAGAGAGCCGCCTGTGGAAACCTATTAAAATATGTATTATTAATTAATTAATTAATTATTTTATTGTTATTATTTAAATATATTGATATTGGTTGGTCTTCTAACATAGCAACATGCAATTTAAATACTTCATCTCATACATACATTTATATACATCAAAGTTTGGTGCTCAAAGAATAAAGTTAATTACAGAAGTATATCCATCATCACACATCATATATATATACATCAAAGTTTGTTTCTGTCCTCTAATAACCCTCTTTAGTAAGTTTGAGCTTACTAATCTCAGTTAGCACTCGGAACTGTGGCCTGGATAGTTGGCTTTCATCATCATGATATTCGCCTTCACGTGGAATGACATGCTTCATGATGAACGAGCAGATGTCCTCAACTATGTTGTCTAAAGCACGTCCGTCCATGCGCTCTCCCGTCCCTTGCTTATATACCTGCAAAGAAAGTTTATAAACATTATATATTTTATGACTTCCAACTTTAATAGACTATTACTTATATTACCTTGTCAGGGTTCCTTGCATATCGTCCGTTTTCTCTCATGTTCACGCACAAGTAATAGCCACAGAGAACAGATAAGGGTGGTTGCTTCATGCACTGTATAACAAGAGAGTGGTTATTTAATTATAGTTGCAATTGTGGTCCTATGTGTATAATTTGTATTCATAATAGTAAATTTCTATACATACCGGCCAGTTATGTATAACCTCCAACGGTTGCCCTGGTCTCTTGGACTCGCACATTCCATGATTTATCTTATAGAACCTGTATGCCCTATGATCTCAAATAAAATCACCATGTTATTGTCAAATTCTCACTATGCTTAAGTATGCATGCATAGCTTTACTTACAGCTCTAGCAGTTTGATGAATGGAGCATAGCTTTCTTTCAGGTAATTTGTGGAGTCTAGTACCAACACCCTTCCCTCCTTGGGATAAATGATGAAGCATATCCAGTGGTTCCTGCTCGAATTAAATCTATGATGCATTTATGCATTAGAATAGTTTAGATAGATATTTGTAAACTCACACTTACCCAAAGTGGCACGGGGCCACCACCGCTTTCCTGTCTTGAAACTTTATTAGTGAATGTCCAATGTAGAAGGCGTATTTGGCTTCAAAATCAAGTTTCAACTTTCGGAGTTTCTCATCCTGTTCTGCACCTTCCAAACTCTGTACCTCTATGCTGTCATTCCCGATCCGGAATGTGTGCCGATCTTCGGCTATATATATTGGGCAGAGATAGGCATTCCTTTCTTCGACACAATAATTAAAGTCCAAACCAAAATACAAATCTTGTTGATCCTATAACATTCTGCAAGACAGAAGCATGTCAGATATTGAAAATTGATCCAACTACAATGTGTGTAACTATGTAACACTTACAATGTAAATGTTGTTACGATCTGTACATCTAGCATCTCGTGGTTCATCAGTGCCCACATGTCATCAAAAGTAAGCATGCATTTGTCAGTACTCTGGCTAAGAAATGCTATTTGTGGTATGCACATGCTTATGGTGTCGATACCAGCAGAAGAGGCTCTCATGTACCAGTCATGAAACCTTATTATACCACTTGGTTTCTTCATAAGTTTGGTCCGACTGAGTAGAGGCTTTCCCCACACGTACTTTTTGGGGATATGGTTATAGTCTTCTACAGTTGGCACCTTGAATTTGACAGGAGTTATGACGTTAGGCGCCGGCACCTCTAACTTTGCTAGCTCAGAAATCTCATGCTCTTGTACTGTGGGTTTTGAAGCAATGCGTGACAAAAATCTCACTTGCCCAGCTGATTTTTTTCTTTGGCTCGTATGGTGGAATCAACTTGGGTATCAGAAATACTTTCTTCTTTGGCACCTTTTGTGGCTCGCTTCTTGGTTCTGGATCTTTGAGTTGTGGGGAAGGGGTGGAATTGAATGGTGGTGGAGATTGTGTTGACTGTGGGGTAGAAAGATCATGGAGAGGAGATGGTTGATGGACAGGGAAAACATGGAGAGGTGATTCTGATGGGTTAGGAAGAGACTGGGGAGGTGAAGGCGGTGGGTTAGGAAGAGGATCGACATGAGCTGACGACTCCTGGGTGAGTGGCATCTCTTGAGAGGGTGGTGGTGTCTCCCTTAGTTGCACGTCCCTCCGAGGCCAAATGATGAAATTGTTTATCGCATGTCTTAGTTTCAAAATGTCCTCGAGACCAGGGATGTCTAAAATCTCGTCCTCATATCCTTGGACCACGGTTGATACCTCTACTCTGCATTAGACTTTAGGAATGTCAGCACCATGGTATTTAGGTCCACCTGGGATCACTTTGCCCGTGGCTACTTCCCTTGTACGATGATTGTTAATCCCATATCTTATGACAAGGGAGCAAGGTGTAGAAGTAACAAAGTCGTCAACTGGATAGTGATCCTTGTTTGCCGTAGATGCGACACTGCTTGGAATGATTGTTTCACTCGATGCCACCAACGGTTGCGACACCACTGGGACTAGCTGCATTTGGGGAGCTTGAGTGCTCATCTGTTGATTTGACATGGCACTCGCTAGTTTCTGCATCAACTCAGGAGGAGGGTTTTCTAGCAACTTCCCCATCATCTCTTGGAAGTCTTTCTTAGCCTCTTCCTAAAAATAATTTGCCATTTGTTCCTTGTACCGATCACGTTTCTTATACTCATTTTTCCATTGAGGGCCGAATCCATCCTTCCATCCTTCTTTGGATGAGATGCCTCGAACACAGCCAGGATGCTCAGGGTTACCGAGGCCAACACTAAGGATGTCCCTCTCCCTTCGTGGCGTGAATTTGCCTTCCTGCTGCATGCCTGCCACTGCAAAGATGCTCTTCATTGCTTCATCAAGCATTGGGTCTTCAAAGGACACACCCGTCTCGGTTTCCTTTGGTTTTCGAGCACGGATCCAATTCGTGGACCTTTCACTGACTTGCTCGGACAGCACTGGCAACCCTACTGCCTTCTTCGCAGCCTCTTCTTGCCTCCATTTAGGAACTTGGTGCTGGTAACCACCTGTGCCTATATGGTGGTGGTACTTGTTCCTCTTTGCGAGCTGGGAGTTGGCTTCGCTCTGAGCTAAGAAGTTAGGGTCATTCCTCTGCTCTAGAAAAACAGCCCAGTGCCCTTTAGTAATCTTGTATTTGGTTGTCGGATCCATCCCTGTCTTTGCATACTTGACATTCATCTCCGACCTCCAATTTCGGAAACTAACCGCACACTGCTTTATTGTATATGCCTTCACTAAATCTTCTAGCACATTCCTAGGAAACTGGAACCTTGTCTTAATCTTATCCCAAATTTTGATCTTATGATTATTCGACACACCGGACCAGTTCTTAACTGTGATATCAAGAAAGTCCCTCACACAGAAACCAATTGCGTTCCTGTATTTGGGTAGGGCCTCCTCTGGAGCTAGGGGCTGTCCGGTAGGGCTCACATCTGTGATGGCATATGTGTCATCTGGAAATTGGTCCAACCCTCTCTCGCCTCGTTTCAAACCTAGCCGCTTCCTCTTCCTAGACTGACATGGCCTCTCAGGGCTCGTCGTTGCGGTCGTCGGTTCCGGTGCGTCTTCGTGTGCCACTTTCTCCTGAGACATCATCTCTCTAAACTGAGACATTGCCTCCTGAGTATAGACATGTGAATCATGGGCGTGTTTATATGTAGGAACTATGAATAGAAATCATTTAATTACATAAAATCGTGAATGTTTCTAATTTACCTCATCGGCTTCTAGATTGTAATCGGGGTCATGTGCCAATTCACGACGAGTCTTCCTCACTTCTAGATGCTCCATGTCGTCGCTAGCTTCTTGTTCGTAGGACGATCCTGATGCTTCGCCCGTTTCTACTTGTTTCGTGACCTCATGATCTTGTTCCATAGGGTCGGATGACCCTTCTACTTGCTCCGTGGGTTGGGACTACAGTGCTTCGTCCTTGTGCGGAGAACTCATCGCAGAAATCTATGTAATTTATGCATAAAATTAAATTTATGTATAAAAATAAATTTATGTATAAAATTAAATTTATGTATCTTGGGGTATATACACTAATATATCATACACTAACATATACACTAATACATACACAAAGAGATTAAATTTGCATACACTAATACACTAACATATTATAAAACATAAAATTAAATTTATGTATCATGGGGTACATACACTAATATATCATACACTAACATATACACTACTACATATATAAAGAGATTAAATTTACATACACTAATACACTAACATATATTATAAAACATAAATTTAAATTTATGTAGGGTATATACACTAATATATTAAATGATTTACAAAGAGATTATAACAAAAATATAAAATTAAATTTACATATACACTAATACATATACAAAGATAAATAATAACAAGTATTTATAAAATAATAACTATGAATAAAATCACATGTAAAAGACATAATAATATTCCCTGATTTTATTTTTATTTTTCTGATTTTTATAATTTTCTGCTGTTTTTTACGGTTTTATTCAATTTTTCATAAAAAATAAATTGTTAAAGTAAAAAAATCCCAGCCCAATAGGCCCAGCGGGCCGTCACTCCCTCTCCCTTCTCTCCCTCTCTCTGGCAGGTGGGCCCCACCTATCGGGGTCGTCCTCTACCTCCAGCCGCCGCCACCACCGCACCGCCCCTACCACCACCACCACCACACACCGCACCAGCCCCTTTCTCTTCCACCACCGCCACCGCGGTCGCCCCATCCCCTTCCACCACCACCACCGCGGCCGCCCCCCTTCCTCGTCCGGTGCAGCGCCACCACCGCGCCCCCACCACAGCCGCCGCCATGTCGAGGATGCGCAGGGAGAGAGAGAGAAAGAGAGCGAGGAGGACTGGCTCACCGCAGTGTGGCGTCGGTGTCGAGGGAGGAGGAGAGGCTCACCGCGGGATGGCGTCGATGGCGGCGATGCTGGTGGAAAATTTCGACAGTCTGTCGGCTTAGTTTGAATGAACAGGGCGCCAGACTTAGAAAATTTTCAGGCGGAGGAGACCGAGGGTTATATATATTGGCATTAGTACTTGCGGTTGTCATAGTCAACCGCCTGTAGAAATTATTTCTACAGGCAATTGGCTAAGACAACCGCTAGTACTAATGCAGTACTGGCGGTTCACTCAAAGGGCCGCCTGTATAAATGTATTTTTAGTTTATTTAAAATTTTCCTTATATATATTTTTAGAAATTATTTAAATGATTCAAAAAATCATATCTTAAAAAATATTTGTCCTAAATTAGTGAATAAATTTTTGTTGTGCTCCTCTTGACCAGATACACATGTTAAAAATATGAAATTTCATGTTTGAGATACTTTTATATGCAGCTTTATTTAAAATGATTTAAATTGAATATGCCTCATATCTTGTTTAATACATAAATAATTCTAGAAATACCAGAAAAATGTAAATCCAATTTTGTTAGTTTTATTGTAGTGTGTAAATGCTATGAAAAATACATTCCTTTGTGCAATTTATCGTTGACAATATAAATATGAGAAGCCCATATGTTTGAGCATAGTTTGGTGGAATGGCTCTTCTACGTTGTGAAGCATGTATCTTATGCCTATCTCCAAATGTCTTGAAATTTTTTTGGTAAGCTTCTGCACTCAAATGATAACCCCCCACAAGATCTTAGGATTTTCTGGTCATGCAAGCTATTATTATATTTTTCTTTGTGCCAAATGAGATAAAAAATGGTGGACTACACCTAGATCCCACTAGGTTTTTCCACCAACCACAAGGAAGTTTTATTTCCTATGGTATATAAGACCCTGTGGAGAAGTTTGGCACCATTTGGAGTCATTTCAGGGGTAGACTTAGTTCAAGCGCTAATTAGTGGGTGACGTCGCGCGGAAATTCAATTAAACCGGATAAAGTAACAAACCACATCTAAAAATTCCCAAACTTGGTGGATTGAACATCAACGACACTAGTAAGCCTTGGTAAAAGTTTGAGACCAATACGATATCAAAGTGTTACGACATGGTAAGTCTTAGATGTAGAAATAAGTATAGGGTCTTACATGTAGAAATAGAGAAGGGCACATAGCATAAGGTACACATTTTATCATAAATAGATTACATGGCAAATGACAAATAAAATCTAGGCAGCTACTATTCTTCCTTGTCCATCGTGACGCATCCAGGGCAACGAGCTCTATGGAATGCTTCGTTCAACATTCCTTATCTTTACTGGATGGTCGTCTACAAAGAGAGACATGTCACTGAACTGGTTAAATTCATCCAAGTCACATACACCATCAACTCCAATGGCTTGTTGCTTTCCAGGGAAAACTATGTGCTGTGGATGGTCCGTAATTTTCTTATTATCATTAGGAGAGAGGACCTGCTCAACATAGAAGACCTGTGCAGCACGGTTAGCCATTATCCATGGATCATCTTTATAGCCTACCTTGCTTAGATCTAGAACTCTAATCCCATAGTTGTCCACTTTGACATGTTTGTCTTCAACCCATTGACACCGAAATACAGGGATCTGAAATATACCATAGTCTAGTTCCCATATGTCCTCAACGAAGCTAAGGTAAGTTGTTTCCTCACCAGTTTCAGAGTCTAAGGCGTCGCATCGAACACCACTATTTTGTGCCATGCTCTTTTGGTCCTTGGACTTGGTACAGAACGTGAAGCCACTAATGTCATAGGTTTGCCAAGTCGTGACCTAGCGTGATGGCCCAGATGCCAAGACCTTGATGGTGCGATCCTCGAGTGTTTCCCCATCTGGAATGTCCTGCTCCCTTAGCCATGAGGTGAACTGATTCTTATGTTCCTTCATTATCCATTCATCTGTGTGCCCATGATTATATTTTTGAAGCTCTTCAATGTGTAGATTGATCAAAGACTCCATTATCGAGAGCTGATGCAGGACGCTGTGATGTGCTTCGAGGATTGAATTGTAATCTTTTGGGACGTATGATTTCTTTCCCATCCTACCTCTTCCATTTAGCCTACCCTCGTGTCATGACGGAGGCAAACCTATTGCAACCTGGTCTTTTAGGACCCTATTGTAGAATGGACCTCCGAACTCAATGGCCTCTTCGGTTAAGTACCCCTCTACCATAGATGCCTCTGGATGAGCACGAGTTGATACATAGCCATTTAGTATTGACATGAAACGTTCATACGTCCACATCTCATACAAATACATGGACCCAATGCCTCTATTTGTGAAACCAAGTGCACCACAAGGTGAACTATCACATCAAAGAATGCTGAGGGAAAACACATCTCAAACTGTGACACTGTCTCCACTGCGAATTCCTTAAGACACGCCAACTCATCACGTTCAATCACCTTCTATGAGATCCTATTGAAGAAGTAGCACAACCGTGTAACTGCAACCTTTATCCACACCGGGTTTATAGCCCTAATGGCAATAGGGAGGAAAGTAGTCAGTATGACATGACAATCATGTGAGTTGTAGTTAGTGAGTGTAAGGTCTTTTATTGCCACAATACTCTGTATGCTAGAGCAGAATCCAGATGGGACTTTCAATTTCTTCAACCACACACACATCGCATATTTCTCTTCATTATTGAGGTTGTAGCTTGCTGCCGGGAGGTGGTACTTCCTATTTTCTGGCCTAACAGGGTGAAGTTCCTTTTTTATGCCTAACTGTACCATGTCCAAGCGTGAATTTAATCCTTCCTTTGTCTTGCCCTTCATGTCCAACAAGGTGTCAATTATGCTTTCAAACACGTTCTTCTAAACGTGCATACCATCGATCGCGTGGCGGACGTCTAACTTTGGCTAGTATTCCAAATACTCAAAGAAAATCGACTTCTTCTTGAATGTAGCCCCTGGAGCTGGTTTGACATTCTTTCTTGGTTTTCCATCTTTTGTCTTCTTCCCAAAAACAAATTTGAGTTTGCTGACTATGCTGAAAACTCTTTGGCCATTAATGTTACCTGATGGAGCAGTAGTCTGTAGTTCACTATTATTATCAAAGTACTTATCCATCTTTTTCAGCCGGTACCTGTGTCCTTTTGATAAGAAGCATCTGTGCCTCATGTACACTATCTTCTTAGATGCAGTTAGGGACATGTAAGCGGTGTCATCTATGCATACCACACAACCAAGCTTTCCCTTGAACTGCCCTGATAATATAAAGAGAGCTGGGTAGTCATTGATCGTAATAAAGATAATTGCTATCAGTGTGAATGATTCTTTGCGGTACTCGTACAACATTTGAACACCTGTTTCCCACAGTATCTTCATGTCCTGCATTAAGGGCTCCAAGAAAACATCCATATCATCTCCAGGTTGTGTAGGTCCAGAGATAAGGATGGTTAGTAAAAAGTACTTTCGCTTCTACATCAACCATGGAGGGAGGTTGTAGATGGTGAGGATCACTGGCCATGTACTGTGCTTGCTGCTCCTCTCAACAAATGGTTTCATTCCATCAATACTCAGTGCGAACCTAACATTCCTTGGTTCATTAGCAAAGTCCTTGTGGTTTTCATTGAAATCTTTCCACTGCTGGCCATCGGCTGGGTGCCGAAGCTTCCCATCGTCTTTGTGCTCATCAGAAGCATGCCAGCTCATAAGTTGGGCATCCTCTGGGTTAGCAAACAAACACCTCAATCGATCGATCACAGCAAGCTACCACATTACCAAAGCAGGAATCTTTTTCTGCACATAATAGTCTACTTCTTCCTTTTCTTTGCCGGTGGGTTTCGAACTACTCTTCTAGGTCTTTTCTTGGGCCTTCTTTCATTTGTTCCCTTAGGCACAGAGGCAACACACTCTTCCTCTATGTAGTCTTTATTTGCCTTGTACCTACTTGCACCACACTTGGGACAGCTGTCCAAGTCCCGATAATCATCGCCTCGATATAGGATACAGTGATTTCTACAAGCGTGGATCTTCTCAACACCCATTGTGAGTGGGCTGTTTAGCTTCTTTGCATAATATGTGTTAGCAGGCACTTTGTTATCCTTAGGAAGCATGTCTGCGGTAATGCTTAAGAACGCATCAAAGCCAGCATCAGAAAGACCATATCTAGCTTTGCACACCAACAACATTAGCACAGACCGCAGCGTCGTGAACTCTTTAGTGCAACCCTTAGACTCATCATATAAAGGTTCTTCTGCTGCCTTCATTAGGGCCTCCATACCTTTCATGAAGAACACTGATGGATCTTCCGCATGACGACGCAACATTGCATCTAGAAATTTTGCATCTTCCGCAGCCATGTTAGTTTCGGTGCCATCTTCATTTCTGTTGACGGTCCTTAAGTATCAAATTTAATTATCAAATAAACAAAGAAAAGGATCCAAATGAAATCAACATCTAGACTTAGGGTTTTATCTGACAGAATTCCATGAGTTTTGGTGTTTGTCTATTTCTGCAGGGGGTTATCAGGAAATACGGAAGAAAGGCCCACACGTCGGGATTACATAGAGATATCAACGTGCCGCACAATTATCTTACATCTAGAAGACTCCAGAAGCCACGAGAACGAAGCGGAGGCGAAACGGGGCCTGGCCCTAGGCGCCCGCCCAGGAGACCAGGGCGCCCGCCCCCTTACAGAGTCCAATCAGGACACTCTTTCGGGATCAATCTCCACCGACCTAAAGGATCAAGGATAACCGTTCAATCAATGTCGGTTTGATCCAACGGCCCATATTCACTTGGAGGGACTATAAAAGCAGACCCCCTGGCCCCTGGAGGAGAGATCCTCTCAACCCTAATTCATTATTCTCAAGGGAGAAGAAGCCTCTGATCAAGCCTAGAGCCACCACATCAATTAGACATCTAGATTAGCATAGCTACATAGGATTAGAACTAGAAGGAGTCAATCTTCGATTGGTTTCTGGATCTGTCATGAGGATTCTTGGTAATTCTCTAATTGTTCATCTTTGTTCTTCAATATTATGAATATGACTTTGTTCTACTTCAACATATTGCTTATGCCTTTGCTCTACTTGTTTATATTTAAGATTATATTGTTCTTAGTTTATCATGGTTATATACTTGGCTTAGTTAGATTGGATCTATATACATGTTTAGGATCGTATAGCGTTTATCCATCGGATCCATGGGTAAATGATAGATATTGTGTAGGCGTGGTGCTTATACCGTATTTATCTGCGATTGTACCCAATATGCCAGATCGTGGGGTAGTTCGTGATAGTGACAGCTTCATTGATTCTTATATAGTCCCCCTCTCGTGTATTGGGCTGGCAGAGCAACATTATTACAGGGGAGTGATTACGATGTTTCTCATATTCCTTGCTAATATCACTATGCATGGGCGTAATCTTGTCTTACAATGATTGGTAAGTGTGCTTGCACTAACTATGATAATGCTAGACTGTATAGTTGAGAATAACTTAGGAAATATTCTTGTAGTTCGTTCTAATACCATGCTAATGACTTGCTAGAATATCTAATTGAGGTGCTTATCATATTTATATGTGGCTAAGTTATGCTGATCAGATTAATTATCTTTGTCACTATTCATTACTTTATATATCCTTTATGTGACACTTATCCCTGTATGAAAGAGTTAGATAAATGTTCTCAATTATGCATGCAATGATAGATACTCAATCTCATATTCCATTCTATAATCAATATTGATGGTTACTAATCCCTTCCCAGTGGTAAAATATAAATAACGATACCTGCAATACTTCCCGGTTAAAATGCTACATCGGTATTAATCTGTGCGGTTGCAGATCCCATTCATTATTTATTTAGATGAGCAATTGCATATTTCAATACCGCGTCTCTCATGTCATGCTGGGGATGACAACTTGGCTTAAGTGGTATAAGGGATAGGTTTGGCATTTTTGACACCGTTATCAGAATTAGAAAATTGTCTACTTTTGGTAGTGATGTTAAGAATACCCAACAAGCATTTTTGGCGCCGTTGCCGGAGAAGGTTGATTACTAATCAAGAATGGATATAGAATTTTGAGTCATCATTCGCATCACTAATATGATTGAGCTTATCAATTCTCTCATACAGTTTTACTCCGATATTTTTCTATTTTATCTTATGCAGGGTAATGTATGAATAGAAGACATCTTCCAGGAAATTTTGTTGACAATCCCGAAGCATTATTCAGAAAAACAAGAGCCAAGCTCAAGAAGAGATCATCAACACTTCAGCAAGAAGCTTTATCCAATCAAGAAGATTATCGGAACTTGTCTTCAGAGTTCGAAGCCATGGCGAACAAATCGATCCGCGAGTTCTCAGCTCCCACTACGGACAACATCCACACTAGACCTGCTGCAGAGATCGATGGCAACTTTAAGCTCAAGCCTGGACTTATCAACATGGTGCAATCCAATCAGTTCTATGGGAAGGCACACGAAGATGCTAGTGCTCATCTCCAACACTTCCTGGAGATATGCAGCACATTCACCATATCAGGAGTCCCAAGAGATGCTATACTACTTCGCCTCTTTCCATTCTCACTCTTGGGAAGAGCGAAGCAGTGGTTCTACGCTACAAAGGAGAAGAATACTATGTGGGCACTCTGCTCCACGAACTTTCTGGCTAAGTTCTTTCCCATGGGCAAGACCAATGCTCTCCGTGGGAAGATTACAAGTTTTCAGCAACAACATGATGAATCCGTTCCAGAAGCATGGGAGCACTTCCAAGACTATATCCTAGAATGTCCCCATCATGGAATGGAGAGCTGGCTACTAATGCAGACGTTTTATCATGGGCTCGGCAACAGTGCCCGAGAGACCATGGATGCTGCAGCTGGAGGAGCATTCCTATCACTTACCATATCACAAGCCACAGCTCTTGTGAAGAAGATGGCGTCCAACCAAGGCTGGAATGAGGAAAGGACCCAGACACGCAAAAGAGGTGGAGGTATGCATCAGCTCAAGGAGGTAGACATGCTATCAGACCTGCTCATGAAAAAGCTCGATGATAGAGCTGGAGATAAGAAAGAAGTTATGCACATCTACGACTCTCACATGACTTGTGAGGAGTGTGGAGATACTGGACACTCAGGCAATCACTGCCCTGAGATGCTTGAGGATGTGAACTACATCAACAACAACAACTACTACTACTACAACCGTCCTCAACAAAATCAAGGTTGGAATCAACAGAGACCTAACTACTCAGGTAATTATCAAGGTAACAATTCTTACAATAATAATAATAATTTTCCACCTCTGAGAGGGTTAGTGTCTAATCAAGGAAAGCTAATAAATAACCTATCTAAGAAATTGGCGTCTAATGATAAAATGCTAGAAAATATAAATTCTGCCATCAAGAATCAAATTAGCTTTAATAAAATGATTGAATCTCAGTTAAATCAAATAGCTGCTGCTGTTCCTACTACTAATCCCGGTATACCATCACAACCGGAAGGATTAGAATCTGCAAATCTTGTAGACATGTTTGATGCAGGTAACTGGAGTAACCCCGTCACTGAAGTTACTAGTGACCTTCTGCCGGTCAAGAGAGGCGATCCAGGACGCCCTGTCATCCCGATCTCCATCGGCATGGTGGACTTCCCACAAGCACTCTGCGACTTTGGCTCTAGTGTCAACATTATGCCCAGGGTACTCTATGAAAAATTCTTTACATATCCTTTATTAGAAACAACCATGTGTTTGCAGTTTGTAGATCAGACGTTAAGTTTCCCAAAGAGAATATTGAAGAACCTCTGTGTCCGAGTTGGTACCTTGTATGCCCCAGCAGATTTCGTAGTGATAGAGACCGGTAATGATGAGAGGGCACCCGTCATCTTAGGGAGGCCATTCTTAAACACCTCGGGAGCTGTCATCTACGCTAGTGCTGTCAAGATCAATTTCTACATCAAAGGGAGGAAGGAGACGTTTTCCTTCAAGAACAAGACTACACAAATTCCAGAGCAATCCAGACATGAACCAAGGAAGAGGACTAACAGGAGGAACAGGAACAAGCAAGTGTGGACCGAGACAGCTAAGATGGTCATGGCAGTTCATGGAGGTCAAGAGCATCAACTTAAGTCACCATTTCTGACCAAGAAGGACGACCCAGGAATGCCAAGCATCTACTGCTCCATAAATGGATACAACTTCTACAAGACGTTTTGTGACACCGGATCGGGCGTCAACATAATGGCCGCAGTCACCTATCGGCTCTTGTTCGGAACCATGCCTCTAAAACCAACATACGTTCAGCTCCAGATGGTAGATCAAACATTTCGAGAGGTTAAAGGTACAGTAACTGATGTCCCAGTCAAAATAGACGATCATTTTGTCTACACAGACTTTCAGGTTATTGACATGGGAGAAGACGAATACGATCCACCCATCATCCTTGGAAGACCATTTCTCAGCACCATTAAAGCAATCATCTACATTGGAACTGGAGAAGTCCACATGCACTTCACCTCAGAGAAGGTACGCCGCTATTTTACTGACCCTAATTATATCGTTGAAGACTCTAAGCAGGTCAGGACAAGAAGAAGACGACGCAACCTCAACCAGAGGAGGCAAATTATCAAGGACGGATGGGCAGACTACGAAGGAGAAGTGTTAAGGTCTCAAGACATACAGTTTAAACAGAACTATCCTGAGGAGACCGTAGCACCAAGTCAGGTGTGGAGAGAGAAGATAACTATACATGAAGAAGAGGCGCTGCCGGAAGTACCGACTACGCCACCCAACGAATCCCAGGACAACTAGAAAACGGAGAGTCCCGTTCGAAGGACTTAAAAACACCGAACGCCTGGCCAAGAGGTAAACTTGGTAGTTAACCTTTCCCTTTTAAATACTTAAAACAGTTTACTTAGTTAATTATGTTCATATTATCTTAAAAAGAAATTAAAAATATGAAAAAAATAGTAAGCCCCATGTGAGTATATGAGTGGCATAAAACCTATAAGTACATTCACTGTGGTGGCATAAAAATAAAATAAATATTTCTTTTCTGCTTTATAAAATGAAAATATAAAAATAGAGAGTAATATTTATTGAGGAGGCTCAACATGATAAAGGCTAGATATTTATGCTAACACTTAATCAGTTCCACAAAGCTTTGTTGTCTATTTGAGCTCCACAGAATTTAAGAATCAAGAAGACTAGCAGACGGAGGACATTCTAATCGCTGTCAAGATACTGCCGACTTTCAAATACACCTCTGCCACCTACAAGCTACATCAAAAGAAATTACATCAAAATTTAGCTTGGGGGAGAGCACCCCCATTTATCCCGCTAAGTATTTCTATCTATCTTTATACTTATACTATATTAAAATATAAATATAAATAACTATGGAAAAACCAAATAAAGATTTTATGCTTATATATATATATATTGCTTAGTATGTTTAATAAATAAAGTAGCTATGCTAAACTGAATCTTAATAATGAAACTCTAGCATGGATATGATGAATAGTTGCTCTGCCTAATTTTCAAATTTGAGTTTTCTCTCAAGTTTAGACATAACTGTTATAACTTAAAGCTTGCTCTAAACCTAAATTTCTGGGAAGATTGAGCTGTCTAAGTTGTTAACGGATACGATATGGGAAGATTGAGCTGTTGTTTATCTGTTCCTAGAGATGCTAGAATTCTGGAGAATTTTATCTTTGAAAATCTTTAAAATATTGCATGATGAATTCCTGTATGATGAGAGTTTAAATTCCTACCACAGCCATATATACATGCTTGCTAGACTTTGAGCCACACATTTACTTTTTACTGCTTATGAGCATTGAGTATGGTCAAGCTGTGTAGACCCTTAGGAGCTTGTCATGTGGTTAAAATCAAGATTCACTTGCACGTTCCCTCACACATGCTACTTCTACTCCGGAAGTACCATCCACATATATCCATCCATTTCATCTCCAGAACCACCCAAAAAAATATTCTACTCCTAATCCGGGAGAGAATAACTAAAAATATTTCTGTTTTTCCCCTGTGAAATAAATGCTCAAGTTATCTTGTTACTAACACTTGCTATATTATCTCAAGAGATGAGTGCTCTAACAAAAAAAGAAAAAAAGATACGAGGAAATAAAAAGGGGCAAGTGCCCGGAACCTCGAAAGAAAAGAAAAAGTGAGACGAGAGGTAAAAATAGACAAGTGTCCGTCAGTAGAATTAGGGGTACAAGATACCCACCTGAGAGGAAAGAAAAAGAAAAGAGAGAGCATCTCATTCTCCTCCAAAAGTTTCAAAAAGCAAGGAAGGTATGTATCCCCTCAAAAGAGCAAAACTAGAATTAGACTTTCACCATTGTTATCACCATCATTACCATATACCATTCATTCGCCACACATGCACATCTTGATTTGACTTATTGGCTTGTTTCTTTGGATCCATGGTTTGACTATGCAATAAATGTCTTGTAAGTATATATATCTTATCTCCCACCTATGAGCTCCAGATATTAAAGCCTTATTAGAGTAGGGTGAGAGAGAAGGCAATGTCACTATGCCTTATACCACAAATACCACATATATTGAGAGAAGGCATATACCATCATTGCCTTGGTAAAGATCTAGACATACCATAAAAGAGAGATCTAAGAGAGTCATACAAGGAATCTCTGAGTTTTATTTGAAAATCTGCAAAAACTCCAGAGCATAGCTGATCAAGAATAATAGACATGGCACTTGATTAGACCGTTCTATCTTTTAACTACTCAAGACAGAAGTGACAGTTACAAGTCCCATGGTGAAAGGTAAAATAAGTAAGTTTTAAGTCTTGACAGTTTACTCTAACTCAGAGATAAGATCTTATTTAAAAGCATGTGTACCGTCAACTTTTAAAGGCATTACAACAACTTCTGATCCATCGCTGAGATTATCCTTGCTCACGGACGAGCAAGAGGTAAGCTTGGGGGAGTTTGTTGACGGTCCTTAAGTATCAAATTTAATTATCAAATAAACAAAGAAAAGGATCCAAATGAAATCAACATCTAGACTTAGGGTTTTATCTGATAGAATTCCACGATTTTTGGTGTTTGTCTATTTCTGTAGGGGGTTATCAGGAAATACGGAAGAAAGGCCCACACGTCGGGATTACATAGAGATATCAACGTGCCGCGCAATTATCTTACATCTAGAAGACTCCAGAAGCCACGAGAACGAAGCGGAGGCGAAACGGGGCCTGGCCCTGGGCGCCCGCCCCCTTACAGAGTCCAATCAGGACACTCATTCGGGATCAATCTCCACCGACCTAAAGGATCAAGGATAACCGTTCAATCAATGTCGGTTTGATCCAACGGCCCATATTCACTTGGAGGGACTATAAAACCAGACCCCCTGGCCCCTGGAGGAGAGAGCCTCTCAACCCTAATTCATTATTCTCAAGGGAGAAGAAGCCTCTGATCAAGCCTAGAGCCACCACATCAATTAGACATCTAGATTAGCATAGCTACATAGGATTAGAACTAGAAGGAGTCAATCTTCGATTGGTTTCCAGATCTGTCAGGAGGATTCTTGGTAATTCTCTAATTGTTCTTCTAATTGTTCATCTTTGTTCTTCAATATTATGAATATGACTTTGTTCTACTTCAACATATTGCTTATGACTTTGCTCTACTTGTTTATATTCAAGATTATATTGTTCTTAGTTTATGGGTTATATACTTGGCTTAGTTAGATTGGATCTATATACATGTTTAGGATCGTATAGCGTTTATCCATTAGATCCATGGGTAAATGATAGATATTGTGTAGGCGTGGTGCTTATACCGTATTTATCTGCGATTGTACCCAATATGCCAGATCGTGGGGTAGTTCGTGATAGTGACAGCTTCATTGATTCTTATATAGTCCCCCTCTCGTGTATTGGGCTGACAGAGCAACATTATTACAGGGGAGTGATTACGATGTTTCTCATATTCCTTGCTAATATCACTATGCATGGGCGTAATCTTGTCTTACAATGATTGCTAAGTATGCTTGCACTAACTATGATAATGCTAGACTGTATAGTTGACAATAACTTAGGAAATATTCTTGTAGTTCGTTCTAATACCATGCTAATGACTTGCTAGAATATCTAATTGAGGTGCTTATCATATTTATATGTGGCTAAGTTATGCTCATCAAATTAATTATCTTTGTCACTATTCATTACTTTATTTATCCTTTATGTGACACTTATCCCTGTATGAAAGAGTTAGATAAATGTTCTCAATTATACATGCAATGATAGATACTCAATCTCATACTCCATTCTATAATCAATATTGATGGTTACTAATCCCTTCCCAGTGGTAAAAATATAAATAACGATACCTGGAATACTTCCCGGTTAAAATGCTACATCGGTATTAATCTGTGCGCTTGCAGATCCCATTCATTATTTATTTAGATGAGCAATTGCATATTTCAATACTACGTCTCTCATGTCATGCTGGGGATGACAACTTGGCTTAAGTGGTATGAGGGATAGGTTTGGCATTTTTGGCACCGTTATCAGAATTAGAAAATTGTCTACTTTTGGTAGTGATGTTAAGAATACCCAAAAATTTCCTCTAGTAAACCAAAATCAGGAACATTTAGCACAACATGTTCAGTGGCTAAACCATCGGTATCAGGTTGTTGTGTCTCGTGTACGAACTCAAACCCGTCAACAACTCCAGTTGTATAAGGCGCAGAGCTACCCTCTCCATGCTTTGTCCAAATCAAGTAATCTTTCATAAATCCTCGACGGACCAGATAAGTAAGGATTTGTTGAATGTCATCAGATACAACAAGATTTCTACAATCCATACATGGACAATGTATGTGCGTCTTTCTTGTTCTTGAAGCATGGTTTTGAGCAGCATCAATAAACTCTGGACCTCAGTTATATATGATGGATCTAGTCTTGATAAATTATACATCCAAAATGACCTCTCCATCACTACCTGTAAAACACCATTCATATGATCTAAGGGTTTACAAAGGATTTATCTAGGGTTTATTAGCTAGGGTTTATGGTTAAGCTTGAGATTAAAGGAAAAAACCTAAGTTACATAATTAAAAAATAATCTAAGTATAGCATAACTATATAAATACATCATTCATTATAAATAGATAGATGATGTGAAAGGTGATAATAAAAAAACCTAACTACCATATAATTAAAAAAATAAAAAATCAACAATTATCTCTCTACATAAATATACAAGAACACACCATTGGTTTAATCTTTAAAAAAACTAGCTAAATTGAGAAGCAAACATGTTGAGAGGCATTATTGTAACACCCAAAATTTGATTTTCAAATAATAGGATTTAATTTAATTTATTTAGGTATTTTTGTGAGCATTTAATTTAGTGAATAAATAATTTTTGTAGATAAGTTTAGAAACGTGATTTTGCATTCATGCTGGAGCATAGTTGTTTTGTACTGTTTGTTCTGTTTTTATTTTAATTATTTTGCTTCAAAAACTTCTTTGGAAAAGGGAATTGGGAAAGAAAATAAAAAAAAGGCAGCTAAAAGTGGGCGACACTGGAGCCGGCCGCGGCCCAGCCAAACCCCAGCCAGCCCAGCTAACCCCCCCCCCCCGCGCCTCCTCCTCCCCTGGCCCGCTAGCGCGGCCCACCAAGCGCCTGGCCGACCCTCGTGCTGGTTTCCCCCCTCCTCTCTCTGGACCCGCCGACATCAGGGCCCCACCAGGCGGCGCCCGTCCCCTTCCTACAGACGGGTTCGACCCGAACTCGGCCGGGACGCACTCGATCCCGTGATCCTCGGGATTTCTTGACAAGCGTGTGCACCGAGTCCCTATAAAGGTTGCTAGCCTCGCCCCGCACTCCGTTCTTTCAACCGCGTCGCAAAATCAAGCCCTAGACGCCCTAAGTGAGCCCGGTTGGGATCTAGCCTAGGTCGAGCCTCCCCATCACGCGCCGCGAGCCCTCGGTTCGCTCTCAGGCCGAAGTTTTCCCCCAGGTGAGCTCGCGTGAAGTTTGGCTGTGTTTCGGTGCTCTCGGTTTTGTTTGGGTTGGACAGCAGGGCGGGTTTCGTGAAGCTCCATGGAGCCTGTCCATGGCGCCGCCACGCCATTCCTGTGCTCCGGCGGCCGGCCGCCGCTGGTTTCCCCCTGGCGATCGTCAGCCGTCCGATGGAGGATCCAAGGCTAGGATTAGAAGATACCTTTTCGCAGTGAATCTTCATAAAGAGTTCCTGGAAAGATTCGCTATTTACCCCGCGGTCCCTGGCGCCCTGGAAGAGATTACGTTTTCTAAGTTTAAAAGCGTATTCCTGTCTGGTTCAACTCAGTTTATGTTACCAGATATTTACAGTTTTGCCACTGATTTTATTTTGCTTATAAAATGCTCATTTTAACTCCGTTTTTGTCCATTCAAATTTCATTAGATCTGTATTCACGAGCTCTACATGTTAGAAGCATTTATTCTCTGTTGTGAAACTTTTTATTTCTGCAGTAGCATTTAATTAATTATTTCTCTATAGGAAATCTTGGAAAATGCATAACTTCTCCGTTTCAATTCCGATTTTCGTGAACTTTACGTTTGTGTGATCGTAGCGCTGCGTAGAATATTTTCATAAACTTTTATATTTGTTTTATCACTGTTTGGTGTAATGTTCTAATTATATCTTGTTTGCTTTGTGTATGATTGTCTCTATTGGATTGCGTGTTGTTGATTGATGTTTGGGAATAGACGGTGAGCCGTACGTCGGTGATCAAGACCAAGGCTTTGAAGACCAGCAGGCTCAGGAGAGCTTTGAGCAAGGCAAGTATAACTTGGGATCATCCTTGTTACCTATTCACTTATAACTACACATATATATATATCATATGCATGCTATCACCTTGTCGACCTTAGCAAAATCATAGATGATTATCTGGATTCCTTGCTACCTACTTTATATGCATTTGTTGTAGATGTGCTAGTGGTTGATATAATCCATGATCTTGTAAGATGATTAATAGCTATGCAATGAACGTTAAAAGATGACAAATAACTATATGAGATCTTGTCTATAAGTGATCACCGGGAGAACAGTGCAACCATGAGGGCTATAATGGCTCTAGCTTTAGCACAGTATGAAGACCTTTTCTAGCTTGTTAGAGGTTATCCGAAAGGGCGGAGGGGCTGAACCGACACGGGTATAGTGCGAGCCCCTGTCCCTATGTGTATAGGCTGCGCGTCATTGTGTCATTCGGAAGGGGGGTATCTATATCTGCTCGCAAAGGAAACCTTGCGGCCCTAACATGTTAGACGAACTTTTGAAAGGCTTCATAGTGATCCCTGCCGACCTCTCTAGGAATGGGGTTAAGAGACTAGCTACCTCGAGTGAAAGGGTAAATCATGACTCATGGGTAAAGATGTACAACCTCTGCAGAGTGTTAAAACTGGTATACTAGTCGTGCTCACGGTTATGAGCGGCCTTGGGGGTTCTTGCTGCGATGACGATGAGCTTGTTAAGTTGTTATGTTCATTTGATTATCGTTTATACTATGAGATTAATTATGCTTGCACTTGATCATGTGATTAATGGATTATTTATGCTACCTTGACAATTGCTATTTAATTATGAATATGCTATCCACTATTAAAAGCTAAATGCAGTCAAACCAGTGTCAGCTATTTGAGCCTCATGAACCCCTGGTTATACTTGTTGAGTACGATATGTGCTCACTCTTGCAATTTCCCAACACCCCAGGTTACGCTAATGATGATGATTGGAATGAGGACTATCGCTATGAGTACTAGGTTTGGAGTCAACCAGTCAACAGTGTCCCTGTGTGGAGCTTCCGTCGAGAGCGTTGTTTACTTCTTGCTATCATTCATGTATAAGACTATGTGATTTATTATGTTACGCTATGTAATAAACACTGCAATGGTACATTTGAGATTTGTCTACTTCTGTATGCGACTGTTTCTGGGGCACATATGAGTCTTTTATGCATCCTATTTTGTTCTTAAAATATGGGTGTGACAATTATCCAACCATATTAAGCAACCCCATCTAACCATATCAACAAATAAAGACAAGAAGCTAGCTATTCTTCTCGCTCACTCATGGAACATACATACATGTGGATAAATAAATTGAAAAAATTATAAAGAGAGAGAGACATAAATTAAAAAACCTAAGTATAGCATAACTATATAAATACAACATTCATTATAAATAGATAGATGATGTGGAAGGTGACAATGAAAAACCTAACTACCATATAATTAAAAAAATCAACAGTTATCTCTCTACATAAATATACAAGAACACACTATTGGTTTAATCTTATAAAAACTAGCTAAAATGAGAAGCAAACATGTTGAGAGACATTATCCAACCATATTAAACAACCCCATCTAACCATATCAACAAATGAAGACAAGAAGCTAGCAATTCTTCTCTCTCACTCATGGTGAAACCCTAGATCTAAAAAGTGGCTCAAATTGAACTAGAATGAGCAAATTGAGGCATTAGGGACATAAACTAACCTCTTTTAGCAACCTCCTTCCTATAAATGAAGATCAAAACCTCCCCCTTGTATTTTGAGAAATCTGGAACTCCAAAATCGCCCCCAATGGAAGGTGGGTGCGAGATACTGTTCTGGTCGGGGAGGAAGAAGGGGTATTTATACAGAGATAACACAGGCGGTTGCTTAAGCCAGCCGCTTGTGTAAAGATTTTCCACAGGCAGTTGACTTAAGCCAACCGCCAGTGTAAACCTCCATTTACACTGGCGGTTGGCTTAAGTCAACCGCCTGTGGAAACGGTTTATCACAGGCGGTGTGATAAACGGTTTCCACAGGTGGCTGGAATCTCTGACACCGCCCTATTTATACCACAGGCGTGTCATAACTAGAACCGCCTATGGTATAAAAAGTGGACATCACCTATGAGCCTGATTCTACTAGTGAATAGAATATCAAAAGTGTATTGGTAAACCAAAACCTTGAAGGTCTTGAACCAGTACTTGTTTTATACTTATAATATTTCCAAATCGTTTTGAAATGAGTTGCTTTGGTGTATTAAGGAACATGAAATTTAAATTTTGAAAACTTTCCAAATGTTTGCCTTTTCGAAAGTATTTTGACCACGTATGTTTAAAACAAGTTTCAACCTATGTCTTACTGAACATAAATATTCAAATATTTAAGGATGAATTTGAGCTCACTCTTAAATATAACCTAAGGAGTTTCCTATAGAGGTATATGTTAGAAAACTTTGAACAAACCCATTTGAAAAGATCTTGATTTAAACCTAGAGCATGTGTGGCTCAAATCTATTTTCTATTTATTTTGATTCCCTTCAACAACCTAAATCAAAATCTTGTAAACATGCTAAATGTTTTGCCTTCTAAAAATAAAACCCACTGATTCATCCCCTCCACTTTCCCATATTAAATTTAAGATCAATGGGTGCATCTCCACTCTCCTGACCATGTCACTATGCTAATGCTGTAAATAAAACTCAAAACTTAGTGACACTAGATAACCATTGCAACTAAATATTTCCCCTTTTTATAGTATCACTATCTATCATGAACCCAACCGTGCACTTTGTTGTACCTTAGTTGGCAAAAGCAAAGCACTATCATATACCTTTGCCTTGTGGCTTGCTTTTTGTCCATCTTCTCTCCAATTGATGAACACTTGCATAATGTGATCATGATCTCCACCTCCATCACCTCCTATGCCTTGCTCATCATTATGAAGTGAACTCTAGCAAATCATACTTAATGAAAGCATTAGTCCATATAGTTTTCACTCAATTACCAAAACCAAACTAGGATTTCACCTGCTGAGGCCCTCTCGTGTCAGGGCTCGCCTGCCAGATCTTGCGCATGACAAAGTCGCCCCCGCACACGGCAAAGCTCGCCCTGCCACCCGTGCTGGAACTCTCTTGGCTGCTACACTCATTGCCCATGCATGTAACCCAACTCTTGATAATAGTGAGGAGAGTTTGCTGGCTGGTGCCCGTGGTTTTTCCCCTTCGCATTAAAGGGGTTTTCCACGTTAAATCTTGTATTTCTGTTGTGTTTTGATCTTGTGTTCTTCGTCATTTATCCGCCGTCATTCACAACTAGTGACACCTATGGAGTGGGACAATTGTGTCTGCTACTTTTCTAGAAGTCAAGTGAGCCCATGTGTGGTGGACATATTCACACATGGAATGTCCACGTGCCAGGAGACCTCCAAACCAAATAGTACTAGAGTCGGAGCCATCCCATCCTCTCTCTGGTTGTCCTTGGAACCAAACAATTCAAATGGCACCACCCTTTCATCGCATCTATTCGATATGTTTAAGATCAGGTACAACAAGCCATGTCAACTTGGCTTATAGTCAAGACAGCTCAGCAAAATCCTATGTGGACGAGAGAGAAAAGAAGAGAAAGAACGAGCTTGGCATCACATCTTGCGCTGAGCTCTAGCACAAATAACAAGACGGCAGAGCCAGTTTACCACCAAACTCAGGCGATTACAGAGGAGGCCTGTGGGTCCCTTAATTTCATTCTTTTCTTGATCCCGTGTGCCTTACCCGCTTTCCCCTGCCGCGATTTCCTCGAGCACGCGCTCAGCCTGCGGCAATTTCCCCTTCGTGGCAATTCCTCTCCACCAGGTGCCAAATCCTCTCCACTAGGCGCCAAATCGTCTTCTTTCAATGATGATTTAAGTTCCCCTCACAATTTGTTCTATGATTTTCCATCTGTCGTAACCCTAGCCTTGGAATCGGATGTCTCACCGGTCGAAGAGAAAGATGGCGCCGCCGCCTCAGATTTCCTCTCCATCCATCCCCATGACGCCCGCGGCACGATCAGAGTCCTCCGGGCCTGGGTGTTTCCCTATGCCTTGTTCAGTTTCCAAAATTTTCCAAAATTTTTCAAGATTCCCTGTCACATCGAATCTTTGGACGCATGTATGAAGCATTAAATATAAATGAAAATAAAATCTAATTGCATAGTTTGTCTGTAATTTACGAGACAAATCTTTTAAGCCTAGTTAATCCATGATTGGATAAATTTTATCAAATACAAACCTAAATGCTACCGTAACCAAAACCAAAATTTTTTTGATATCTGAACAAGGCCTAAGATGGCTTAGTGGAAAGTTGGAAGATCCTCTCGTTACTAGTATGCTAGTCTTTGTAATGCATATACTGTACATGTTCGTTCATTCAAGTACTGCAGTATTCTAGTTTTAGCATGCCTGTATGAACTGCATATACTTGTTCATTCATTCTAGTAAGGCCTTGTTTAGTTCTAAATTTTTTTGCAAAATATGTACTGTAGCACTTTCGTTTCTATTTGACAAATATTATCTAATCATGGACTAACTAGGCTCAAAAAATTCAACTTGCAAATTATAAATAATCTCTGCAATTAGTTATTTCTTTAATCTATATATAATTAATGTTTCATGCATGTGCCGCAAGATTCGATGTGACGAAGAATCTAAAAAATTTTGCAAAATTTTCAGGGAACTAAACAAGCCCTAAGCTACAGTAATCATTTACTAGTACGCCTGTATGGACTACTCTAATTTTATATGGAAATGCAATGCAATAAAATGCCATTGTCCGAATATACTGGTTTGAGTTGACTTCGTCCCTTTTAGAGTTGTTTAGTCATATGGATTTGTTTATCTAGTTGCAGGGGTGTGGATAATTGCTCACTTGGTGGTTTCCTCAGCTATTTATTTATCTAGTTGTAGGGGTGTGGATAATCGCCCACCTGGTTGTTGACGGTAGATAAGTACCCTTTTTAACCGTCAACATAGCATGAAAAAGGACTAAAATCAGAATACCATCTAGCTATAGGGGTTATCACTAACAGAATTCCACAAGTTTTGGTGATTGTCTATTTCTGTAAGGGGTTATCGAAATAAGAACAAAAGGAGGTCCACATGACAGATTTACATAGAGAGAATACGTGAACGTCAACTTAGGAATACTCTAGAAGACACGATAAGGCGACCCTGCAAAGTGGCCCCCCCTAGCAGCTAGCCAGGGGCGGCCGCCCGAGGAGATGGACCAATCAGGTTCCACCTCGCGGATCCTGCCTCTACCGCCTTTGAGGTGTGATCTTGATCGCATGTTTAAGTCAGTTTGATCCGAGGGCTGTAGTGCTTCTAGGGGGCTATAAATACAACCCTGACCCCTTGGAGAGGAGGAGTTCATTATTCTCTGAAGAATTCATAATTAGACAAAGACGGGTCTCTCGAATTGATCTATCTTTTTAGGGTTCTTAGCCACCATCTCAATTAGATCTCTATAGTTCTATAGTATAGCTACATAGGAATAGATCTAGAAGGAGTCAAGCCTAGCATGGAGTCTGGATCTATCTTCGTTCTTGGTAAACTCTTATTCTTCTTTGTGATATTTATATTAGTTCTTGCTACTATGAATATGACTTTGATCTTTTTGATTATATCATAATTGACTTTATTCTATTTGCTTACGTTCTCAATTATTGTTATTAGTTTATTTTGATTATATGCTTAGCGTAGTTTAGATTAGAATTATGTTTATGCATAGGATCGTATAGTGCTTACTCCTTAGGCCGATGGATAAGTGGTAGATATTGTGTAGGTGAGGTGCCTAGACCGTATTTATTTGTGATTACCCCTTATAGTCTGGAGCTCGAGGTAGATCGCAGGAGTGACAGTTCTATTGAGTCCTTTGTAGTCCTCCTTCGGATTATAAGGCCTGTAGAGCACCATTATTATAGGGAAGTGATTGCTATGTTCATGATTTTTCTTGCTAATATCATTATGCATAGATATAACCTTTTCTTACGATGATGCTAGGTGTTATTGCACTAATCAATATATGTTTTGACAGTATAGTTAGAATACTTAGGATTTATTCTTGTAGACCGTCCTAGTCCATGCTAGTGTTATAGACATAGAGTAATATATTGAGATGATTATCATATTCATATATGGCTATGTGCTCTTCTATCTCTTATTATTCATATATATATTATTTATCTTATGTGACACTTACCCTACATGAGAGATAGATAAAGACATGGTTAAGATCTCCATGACCACATGCAGTGCTTGTTGGGTATTGTAAACGCAAACAGAAAAAATCCGCAAACGCACGGATACCGATGTAGCTTTCACCCGGGAGTATTCCAGAGTATCGATTTTCCACAGGGAACGTGAGTGTACTAATTAAGATCCAAGATCGCCCAAAGATAACTATATAATTATTTTTGGTGGGAAGAGAGGAAGTTTTCTGAGAGTTCTCTAGTTGATCTAAGAATCAAGAATTACTTCAAGATTATCTATATCGGGACATCAGAGCACTAACCACAGATAGAGATGAGAAGGGGGCTAGGAAGGTCTGACTTCGGTCCTACAAACACCGATCCGAACGAGGTGGAATACGTCGACCGTTAGGGCTGTCACTACCCTAGGGCTACCACAACAATCCGCAGGATTGGGTGCAATTCCAGGTAATTGCAAGACTAAACACCACGTCTAATCTATTAATTACTACTCTAATGTTGCAAAGATTAGAGCACTTGATGCAAGCGGGAATCCAATCAATAACTTGAATGTAAATAAAAGTAATTAAAGAACTCAGGAATTATGAATTGAAGCACCTAGAGAACGATGAAGAACGAACCAGTTGCTGCAAAAGTACAATGTTGAGGAAGATCCGACAGATCCGGCTCCTCCTCCGCTCTCCTCTTCTCTCTCCCTATTTTTTAGATTACAACTAGAACTAACTAGAACTTGAACTAGAGGAACTAGAACTAGAACTAGATGAACTAGAACTAGATCTAGATGAACTAGAGGTAGAACTAGAAGAACTAGAGGGATCCTCTCTACTTGGATGAAGAATTGAAACCCTAACTTTGATTCTATAGAAGAGGTATGATCTCCAGGGGCCAGGGGGCCTTGCTTATATAGTCTTTTCAGATGAATCCGGGCCGTTGGATCAAATCGACATTGATTGAACGGTTATCCTTGATCCTTTAGGTCGGTGGAGCACGATCCGCGAGTTTGGACGTGATTGGGCAGAACTCTAGGGCGGGCGCCCTCAGGACTTGGGCGGGCGCCCTGTCCCTGAGTCCTCTTGGCTGCTTCATTCCCGTGGCTTCTGGAGTCTTCTAGATGGTAGAAAATTGCACAGCACGTTAATACCTCTATGTAAACCCGACGTGTGGGCCTTTCTTCCTTATTTCCTAATAACCCCCTGCAGAAATAGACAAACACCAAAACTCGTGGAATTCTGTCAGATAAAACCCTAAGTCTGGGTGTTGGTTGCATATAAGTCCTTTTCCATGATTAGTTGATGGTTAAATGTGAGCATTAAGGACCGTCAACAAGCACCCCCAAGCAAAATGCAAGGTAGAGTTTTAAAAGTTTTAGCATACTTACCTTGCATTTTGCTATGTCAATGCTTGGAGCAAGGGAGAGGAATCTCATACTCCTAGATCAAGACCTTTGACCTTTTTGAAAAGTTTGTCATCTCTTACTGGCATATTGCTTATTAGAGGGACCATGGGCTATCATTTTTTTCTTTTTTTTATTTCTTTTTTCAATCTCTCTCTTATTTTTTCTTCTTTATTTTTAAGTGGGCACTAAGTACCCCTAATTCTACTATCGGACACGTGTCTATTTTTTTCCACTCAGGTGGGTATCTTTATACCCCTAATTCTACTTCGAACACTTGTCCATTTTTACCTCTCGTCTCACTTCTCTTTTTTTTCAAATCAAATTTTTGCATAGTCCCATGCCTCTAACGCAATAATACTTCGGAAGAGTGAATCTTTTATATTTTTAAAACAAAAAGATCTTGATCTTGGGAGCATGATAATTCTCTCAACCAAAACTACAAGAATTAACAATGGCTTGAACAAAGCAAGTGCCCACAGTTTTAATATTCATATCTTATAAGCCTCTAGGTAGTATGTCAAACAAGATCTCAATTTTTTTAGATTTTCAAAAGATAAAATCTCCAGAACTCTAGCAAAACTTGGAACAAGTTAAATAGTAGCTCAGACCTTCTCATATCATGTTTATCAATTACCTAGACTTGGATCAAACTTTCTTTTTATTTTATTTAAAACTCAAGATTACACAAAACTATTGTATATTACTCAAAAGAAAAACTTTATTTGGTTTCATGATTATGCATTATTTTTTTATTTATTACTGAATACTAGTAAATAAAACCAAGAAAGAAGAAGTAATACCTATCTAGATACACGTGGGGGTGCCTTCCCCAAGCTGGATGTTGACATAGTCGTTCACTCTTGTGGCCTGCATGTTCGGTCTCACTCTTCTTAAGCCTCAAAATCCTGCACAACCCAAATAGACAACAAAACTTGTGGAGCATGTTAAGGGTTAGGTAATTGTCTAGAGCTTATGAGAGCTTAATACGAGAATTCTATGAACTCAATCACATCAAGTTCCTCTACCAGGTTATTTTGTGGCTCGAGATAGATTTTCAAGCGTTGACCATTTACCTTAAAAGTGTTACCTATGTCATCTTGGATGGTAATGGCTCCATGAGTTGAAGTGTCAATAACCTTGTATGGTCCATTCCACTTATGTAACACCCGATTTTAAGGACAAAATCAGATATGCACCATATGTGAGTTTTAGAAGACAAGACTCACATATAGCTACAAATAAAGGGTAATATCAAAGGACAATGCATAAATTATATAGCGTGGATAATAAATTAGAAACAACCTTGGGCAGCAAACACGGAAGAGAACTCCAAACTTCGGGTGTTAACCTCACTCTACAGGATCCAACTGACTGGTTGATCACAAGCCCAAAACTTCTCCTGAGGTGTGGGGGAGATAGCAAGAGTGAGTTCAAGACGAACTCCGCAAGTATAACAACTAGATTGTATAGATCCCACAATCTCATGATCAATGTGACATAAATTATATAGAGCATTAAACAATAATCAATGAGTTTCTTAACACAAGATTCATCACCCTTAATGTAAGAGTTCCCAAGGCCGCTCGTGACCGTGAGCACGGCTAGTATACCAGTTTTTAACACTCTGCAGAGGTTGTACATCTTTACCCATGAGCCATGATTTACCCTTTCGCCTGAGGTGATCAGCCTCGTAACCCACTACCAAGGTTGGTCGGCAGGGATCACTATGAAGTCTTTCAAAGGTTCCTCTAACAAGTTAGGGCCGCTTGGTTTCGTTAGTCAGTCCGTGTGATCCTACCCCGCAGGGGATCCACGGTCTACTATCCCCCATTTGCGCCACACGGGTAACCTCTAACAAGCTAGAAAAGTTACTCATACTTGACTAAAGCCAGAGCCATTATAGCCCTCATGGTTGCACTTTCATCCCGATTATCACTTACGAATAAATCCTCAAGTTGTTAAAAAGTCATTATTATCATTTGTTGCTTTATATCAATCTAGTCACAATATCATGGTAATAGAATTAAAACCCAAATGCTATACTTGCCTTGATCCAATTGCTCCTGCTGGTCCTGCTGATCTTACTTGCTTCCACGGCCCTGATCTTGACCATCGAAGTAATGCCCACTGACTAAACTCGGTCACCAATCATCAACACACAAGCAATCGGAGACAGACATACACGAAGCAAACAAGATTACAATTAGAACAGTACACCAGCAGTAAATAAATGTAAATAAAGGTTTTCCAAAATCATCTACACGCTGCTACGTTCATGTCAACGAGAAATTCACGGAAAACGGAGTTACGACGCGAAAGTTCAACAGTAGTTTACGGACTTGTAATTAACTAGGGAATCTAACAGTGGTGAATCTAGACAACAATGGTACCAACATGAAGCTTATGAAATTATGAAACTAACGCAACTTGAACGGATCGAATCGGAGCTAAAACGGACAAGATATGATTTTTCTAAGATTTTCTTATTGAAAAGTAATTAAATAGGGTCATAAAATTAAAATGTTTCAAACTGATGAACCAAGATTACTAACATGTAGATCTCACGAAAACGAATCTAACGCAATTTGAACGGGTCAAATCGAAGTTAAAATGAATATTTTATGAGCTAAACAAACTCAGTGGCAAACTTGTAATTAGTGAAAACGTATTTTGAACCAACCCGAGGTGGATTACGCTTTCAAAGTCAGATTGCGTATTTTATAAAATACGTTATGGAGCGTGGGTTCTAAAACAGAAAAAGGCAGGGTCTCTTTAGAAAAAATTTACCCCGAAGGGGTATCTTCTAATATGGACCCTTGATTCGCGATCCTACGGTGCAGAATCAACCCAGGGAGGAGAGGTTGCCGCCGGCGGCCGGAGCAGGGGGCAACCACGGTGCCGCCATGGCTGGGGTGGAACAGGGCTCGTCGGAGTTGGGATATGGCGCTGCAGTGCTTGGTTTCCAAATCTGAGAACACAGTGAGAGAGAGAAGGGCGAGGCAAACTCGTTCCCGGCCTCGACGTGGCTGGAGAGAGCCCGCGCAGCCCGCTCCATGGCCGGCGGCCCTGAAGCTCGCCGGAGCTCGCGGGGAACGGCACTAAGGGCCCCGAAACGGCGCAATAGGAGTACGGGGAGAAAGAGGGGAAGAATGAGATGCTCACCACGGCGAAAACGGAGGCGCTGGCGGCTCAATTCGCTCGGGCGACGCGCGGCCGGATGGAGATGCTCCGACGGCGATTTCTGCGCGCGCGAGTAGGGGCGAGGCAAGGAAGAAGCGAATGAGAGAGGGGAAAACGGCTCGGGTGCTGGCGCGGTTCAAAAGGCCAAGTCGCGGGGGAAACAGAGGGAGAATCGTGGGAGCGGGGGGGGAAGACCTTGCGGTTCTGCTGAACCAAGAGAGAGAGGAGGCGGTTGGAGAGAGAGGGAGTTGGCCAGTTGGGCCTCGGCCCAGGAAGAGAAGAAGGGGCGCAGGGTTTGGGCCCTGCAGGCCGAAAGGAGAAGGGAGGGGGGGAAGGGTTTTGCCATTTTCTTTTTTTTTCAAACAAATTTTTCAACACATTTTCCAATTGAATTTTTGATCAAATCGACATTTTGTTTTTAGAATACTCATCACAATAATAATGCACCAGCATGTATGCATAAAAAAATGTTTCCTAAACTTAGATTAAATTTTAATTTTTTTTTCAAAAATTTATTTATTTTCCCTATATTTGGATGCTCACAAAAATTAACTATAAAATCAAATTCATCTATTTAAAAACAAACAAATTTTAGGGTGTTACAACTTACTTCGTAGCTTACCATGTCCAAAGAGCTTAACTCTTGAATTGAATAGTAGAACCTTATCTCTAGGCTTAAACTCCTTGTGCTTGATTCTCTTATCATGCCATCGTTTTGTTCTCTCTTTATAGATCCTTGAATTGTGGTAGGCTTTCTCTCTCCATTCTTCTAGCTCAGATAGTTGCATCAGACGATTCTCGCTAGCGAGGTGGAGATCCATGTTCCATTTCTTGAGTGCCCAATGAGCCTTAAACTCTACTTCCACAGGCAAATGACAAGTTTTTCCATATACAAGTTGATAAGGTGACATGCCTATGGGTGTTTTGAATGCAGTTCTATATGCCCAAAGTGCATCAGGAAGTTTGTCCTTCCACCCCTTACCCATCTCATCTATGGTCTTTTGTAAAATATTTTTGATTTGTTTGTTAGATGTTTTGGCTTGACCGCTACTCTGAGGATGGTATGGTGTTGCGACGTTGTGTCAAACTCCATAATCGGCAAGATACTTCTGGAAGATTTTGTCGATGAAGTGGGAACCTCCATCACTTATAACTATCCGGGGTATACCAAAGCGAGGAAAGATTACTTCATGGAACATTCTCTTGGCATGTTTTGAATCAGCTGATCGACAAGGTAGGGCTTCTACCCATTTGGACACATAGTCCACAGCTACTAAGATATACTCGCAATTCCCGGACATAGGGAATGGCCCCATGAAATCAATGCCCCATACATCGAAAAGTTCTACTTGAAGATTATTTGTGAGAGGCATTTCATTTCGTGAATTGATATTCCCATGTTTTTGACATCGGTGGCATCTCGTGACAAAGTCCTTTGTATCTTCATACATCGTTGGCCAGAAAAAGCCACTTTGCCAAATTTTAGCATGTGTCGGGAATGCTCCATAGTGTCCTCCATATGGCGAGGCATGGCATCTTTCCATAATTTGAGTAGCCTCAGCCATAGGAACACACCTTCTCAAGAGTCCATCAGCGCAGACTTGGAAAAGATATGGCTCATCCCAAAGGTGGACACGACTATCGTGAAGCAACTTCCTTTTGTTTGTACCAGGTGGGACATAGCCTTTTACTATAAAGTTTATGATGTCTGCGTACCATGGATCTGCATGTGTTATCTTAAGCAGGGTGTCATCCCTTAGGTAGTCATTTATGGGAAGCTCATCATGTGTTTCCTTATATTGAAGCCTAGACAAGTGGTCGGCTACGGAATTCTCAACTCCCTTCCTATCTCGGATTTCTATGTCAAAGTCTTGGAGTAGAAAAATCCATCGAATTAGACAAGGCTTAGCATCTTTCTTAGTGAGGAGGTACTTGAGAGCAGCATGGTCTGAATAGATGATTATCTTTGCCCCCACTAAGTAAGATCTAAACTTGTCTATAGCAAAGACAACAGCCAAAAGCTCTTTTTCAGTTGTAGTGTAATTGAGCTATGGTCCAGACAAGGTTTTGCTAGCGTAGGATATGGCATAATGCTTTCTATCCTTGGTTTGTCCTAAAACGGCACCAACCACAAAATCGCTAGCATCACACATGATCTCAAAAGGAAGATTCCAATCAGGTGGTTGGATAATCGGGGCTGAGATGAGTGCTTTCTTAAGAGTTTGAAAAGATTCATGACACTCATCACTAAAGATGAAAGGTGCATCCTTAGCTAGGAGACTAGTTAGGGGTCTAGCAATTTGAGAGAAGTTCTTGATAAAGCGTCTATAGAACCCTGCATGTCCCAAAAAGCTACGGATTCCTTTCACATTCGTGGGAGGTGGAAGTTTTTCAATAACTTCAATCTTTGCTTTGTCCACCTCTATACCACGTTCAGACACTTTATGTCCTAGCACTATTCCTTCCTGAACCATAAAATGGCATTTCTCCCAGTTCAGGATTAAGTGCTTTTCTTCACATCGCTGCAAGACTCTATCTAAATTCTCCAAACAGTGATCGAAGGTTTTGCCATAGACGGTAAAATCATCCATGAAAACCTCCATGATCTTCTCAATCATGTCCGAGAAAATAGACATCATGCACCGTTGGAAAGAAGTTGGAGCATTGCACAATCCGAACGACATTCGTCGGTATGCATAAGTTCCATACGGGCATGTAAAGGTAGTCTTTTCTTGGTCATCTAGGTGCATTGGGATTTGGTGATATCCAGAATAACCATCAAGGAAACAAAAGAAAGAGTGGTTTGCAAGCCGTTCCAACATTTCATCAATGAAGGGTAACGGAAAGTGATCTTTCTTTGTAGCCTTGTTGAGTTTTCGATAGTCAATACACATACGCCACCCAGTGACAATTCGTTGAGGGATGAGTTCATTTTTCTCATTCCTAACAACCGTCATTCCTCCTTTCTTTGGCACTACTTAGACAGGGCTAACCCACTCACTGTGTGGCACAGGATAAATAATCCTAGCACGATAGAGTTTGAGGACCTCTTTCTTAACAACCTCTCGCATAGCATTATTAAGTCTCCGTTGTGGTTCCCTTGAAGGTGTAGAATTGGGATCAATAGGGATACGATGAGTACAGAGAATGGGACTAATGCCCGTGAGATCTTCGAGAGAGTAGCCAAATGCTGATCTATGCCTTTCAAGAACAGTGACAAGTTGTTGTGTTTCATAATCGGAAAGCTTGTCACTGATAATTACTGGAGTTTTTGAGTTGTTGTGCAAAAAGACATATCTAAGGCCAGAAGGAAGAGGTTTTAATTCTATCGAAGGAGGTGAAGGTAGTTCATTTTTGTCTAGCTCAACGGGTTCTACCAACTCTTCTTCTTCTTGAACAAAGTACTGTTCATGATTAAAGAATGGTTGGGTCATCTCCTCTTGAGTCAGCATTAAGATCTCCTCAATAGGATCTGGTTCAAGTTTGGGTTCCACTATCATGTTAATTGATCTAGAAAGAGGAACAACAATAGTGGAATTCCCAACCTTGAAGTCTTAATGACCTTGTTGTGGCTGTTCTTGTAGAAGTTTCACGATTGGTCTGCCAATCAAGATAGGAATCTCTGGTATGTCAAAAATGTGAAAGTCTAGACATATTCCAGAGTCCTTGATTCTAACAGGAACTGCCCTTAATACCCCATGGCTTTCTAGAATTAATCCAGATGGACTTCGTAAAAGTTTTTGAGATGGGGTTATGGACTCGTTGGGATAAAGAGTGTCAGCTAACTCCTTGGAAATAACATTTATCCCAACATATGGATTGTAGTGGACCTTCCTAGTGGACCTTCTAATTTGGCACAGAAGAATGGTTGAAGGAGTGATGATTCGAGCTACCTCAAGAGACAGCTCTGCTTCTGTTAGCCATTCATAACTCAGGATAGCCGAAAGGCTTTTGATGTGTTCTATGTCAACAGATTCTACTCTTAGAATGGATTGAGTGGTCCTTGCTAGAGGTCGTGTTTGGATAGGAAAATTCGAGGTGTTTCCAAAATCTTCAAAAAGATCTTCCTCGAATTCAAAGGGATGCTCTAAATGTGGTGGTTCATCATCCCTTAGTTGGTTTTGCATTCCTTTATCAGGAGGTTTCTCTACAACCAAATTAATGGATGGGTCAGGTTGAATTTCTAACTCGGTTGCAAGTTCCTCATCTTTTGGTTTAGGATCAGGCTCGACTTCTTTTTCTCCTTCAGGAAACTCATCATAAATGCCTGTGTAAGGGGTATTTTCAAGAATTCTTTCTAGGATAGCTCTCCCCTCATCTGTGAGTTTGTGTGTGAATGAGCCTCCTGAAGCAATGTCGAGGTGAAGAGCAGCTTCCTTGTTTAGACCACGATAAAAGTGGTAGTACAGTACATGGTCAGGCAGGGAAAGGTTTGGACCGGAATTGGTAAGGCTTGTGAACCTAGCCCAAGCTGCTCCTAAAGTTTCCTTCTCTCTTTGTTTGAATGTAAGAATTTCAATTCTAAGGTCAGCAATTTGAAAAAGTGGGAAGAAAGCGAGACAAAAGTTGTCTCGAAGTTCATCCCAACTTCCATTAACGCCTCCTACAGAATGAGCATACCACTTTTTTGCTCTTCCCAAAAGGGAGAACGGAAATAATTTCCATTTAAGGGTTTCTTGTGTCATGCCAGAAATAGATCGTCAAGAACACAACTGCTCGAATTCTCTAAGGTGGGTGTATGGATCTTCATCTACTTGCCCAGAGAAGGGTTGCTCCTGAATCATGGCTATTAGATCAGGGCCGAGGTCGTAGCCATCTATAAGAATTGGATGTGATGATGGTGGTGGCTCTAATAACTCGCCCTTTGGAGCAAAGAATTTATAGATAGGAGTGAAATCCATGTGGTGTGGTGAAAATGGTAAGGTGAGTGTGGTAAAAAAGGAAAAGAAAAAGGATACACGGACGACTTGGTTCGAAACTAGCACAGCTACCGTTCCCCGGCAACGGCGCCAGAAAGCTTGTTGGGTATTTTAAACGCAAACAGAAAAAATCCGCAAGCGCACGGATACCGATGTAGCTTTCACCCGGGAGTATTCCAAAGTATCGATTTTCCACAGGAAACGTGAGTGTACTAATTAAGATCCAAGATCGCCCAAGGATAACTATATAATTATTTTTGGTAGGAAGAGAGGAAGTTTCCTGAGAGTTCTCTAGTTGATCTAAGAATCAAGAATTACTTCAAGATTATCTATATCGGGACATCAGAGCACTAACCACAGCAAGAGATGAGAAGGGGGCTAGGAAGGTTTGACTTCGGTCCTACAAACACCGATCCGAACGAGGTGGAATACGTCGACCATTAGGGCTGTCACTACCCTAGGGCTACCACAACAATCCGCAGGATTGGGTGCAATTCCAGGTAATTGCAAGACTAAACACCACGTCTAATCTATTAATTACTACTCTAATGTTGCAAAGATTAGAGCACTTGATGCAAGCGGGGATCCAATAAATAACTTGAATGTAAATAAAAGTAATTAAAGAACTCAGGAATTATGAATTGAAGAACCTGGAGAACGATGAAGAACGAACCAGTTGCTGCAAAAGTACAATGTTGAGGAAGATCCGACAGATCCGGCTCCTCCTCCGCTCTCCTCTTCTCTCTCCCTATTTTTTAGATTACAACTAGAACTAACTAGAACTAGAACTAGAGGAACTAGAACTAGAACTAGAACTAGATCCAGATAAACTAGAGGTAGAACTAGAAGAACTAGAGGGATCCTCTCTACTTGGATGAAGAATTGAAACCCTAACTTTGATTCTGTAGAAGAGGTATGATCTCCAGGGGCCAAGGGGCCTTGCTTATATAGTCTTTTCAGATGAATCCGGGCCGTTGGATCAAACCGACGTTGATTGAACGGTTATCCTTGATCCTTTAGGTCGGTGGAGCACGATCCGCGAGTTTGGACGTGATTGGGCAGAACTCCAGGGCGGGCGCCCTCAGGACTTGGGCGGGCGCCCTGTCCATGAGTCCTCTCGGCTGCTTCGTTCTCGTGGCTTCTGAAGTCTTCTAGATGGTAGAAAATTGCGCAGCACGTTAATACCTCTATGTAAACCCGACGTGTGGGCCTTTCTTCCTTATTTCCTGATAACCCCCTGCAGAAATAGACAAACACCAAAACTCATGGAATTCTGTCAGATAAAACCCTAAGTCTGGGTGTTGGTTGCATATAAGTCCTTTTCCATGATTAGTTGATGGTTAAATGTGAGCATTAAGGACCGTCAACAGTGCTCATTGCTCATTATCCATTGTAAGTCTCTTCCTAGTGGTAAAAATATAAATAATGATACCTTCTTGATCACCACGTATAGCTCACCGTCTATATTAAACCATCACATCAACAGCAATCATCCAGAGACAATCATACAAAGCAAACAAATCCATAATTAGAACAGTACACCAATAGTAGTAAATAAAAGATGAAAAGTTTGTAAAATGAATCTACGTTGTCCTACGATCACACAGACGCAAGGATCACGAAAATCAGAGTTATAACTAAGAAGTTATGACCTAAACAAGATTCCTATAGTAAAATAATAGATTAAATCTAATCTTGAACTTTAAAAGTTCAAAACATGTAAAGCAGTGGCACTAATCGATAGATTATACAAAAACTAATCTAACGCAATTTGAATGGGTCAAATTAGAGTCAAAATGGAGATTTTATGATCAAAACAAACTCAATGACAAATCTATAATTTTTAGAAAACGTATTTGACTCTGAACAAAAGAAAATATGTTTTTGAAAATAGAAAACGTATTCTCGAAATACGCCATGGACTGCGGGTTCTTTAATCAAATAGAGGAGGGGTTCTTTGACAAAAGTTACGGCCGAAGGGTTATCCTTCAATCTGGGCCGTTGGATCACGTCTGGACGATCAAGATTAGATCGAGGGTTGGGAGAGAGCAGCCAGCCAGAGTTGAAGGAGAACACAGTGGCGCCATGGCCGGACTTGGCCGGAACTGCTCAATCTCACGTTTTAGGGCATGAATCGAGGAACCGAAGGCACAGAGACGTAGAGAAGCTTACAACGATCTCACCTAGGGCAAAACCAACGTCGAGGAGCAGCCGGAGTGCGCTGGTGACGGAGGAAGGCGGACAGCGGCCTCTACAAAGGTTCGGAGCCGAGCACAGAAAGCACGGAAAAGCAAAAGAACGGGTTTGGCAACTTCGCAGGATCGAAACAAGGCTCGACAAAGAGCTCACCGAGGCAAAGACGCGATGGTGCGAGGATTCGAGCTTGTTGTGGATCTCGGCGGCTACTGCAGCTTGGCTAGGGCAGTGGATTGCGCTAGGGTTGGGTACAGGAAGTGCCGAGGCCGTGGCTGCTACCTATGGGAGCCCTCGACGTGCGGAGCAAGCCAACGCGGAGAATCCACGCAGACGGTTTTGAACTCGCGGTGGAGTCTGGCTCTGTCACGAGGTAGAGGACGCGTCTGACCAGTGGGCCTGAGGCGTCAGCGAGAGAGAGAGTGGGGCTAGGCAGTCAGCATCAGCGGCAAAGAGGAGGCGTCCGCGCGGCTTAGCTGGGCCGGCCAGGTTTCACGGCCCAAGAACACAGGAGGGGAAGGGGGGAGAGAGCTGGGCCGGCCTACAGTTCGGCCCGCGTGCAAGGGGAAAAGAGGGGGAGGGGACTGGGCTCCAACCCAAAGAAAGAAAGCAAGCCGCAGGAAGCCCTCGGGCCAAATTCCAGGGAGAGGGAGGGAGAGAAAGTAAAATTCTTTCTACTTTTATTTTCAAATTTTTGCTCAAATAGTTTTCAAAAGAATTAAAACCCTTTTGAATTTGAAACAACCACTCAAACAAAAATAAATACAGCAGCATGAATGCTCAAACATGTAACTAGACCTTATAGTTGATTTTAGTTTGACAAAAGTTATTATTTTCTATATTCCAGTGCTCACAAAAATACAATAAATCAATTTACCCTATTTTAAAAATATACAAATTTCAGGGTGTTACAAAGGGGAGCAGTCAAATAAAAGGAATTTGGATACTGAAGGGAGTGTAGGAGAGTTAATGCCCAATTTGGCACAATCTGAAGATCGTCCAATCGGCAACAAGAAGGCAAAGAAAGAATTTAAGAGAGAGGCCAAGAAATGTCCTTCACAGATGGATGATGTCCTACAACAGCTTACAAAACTTCAGGGCACAAATGAAAGTCGAGAAAAGATGTTGGAAACCCAGAAATACGTTTCAAGAGATAAGCTTGAATAATCTAGACTTAATCACCTCGCTGCCAAAGAAAATGCTAAATAATCGGCTATGCTGGAGACTTACACAGCACTCAATACGAAAGATACAAGTGAAATGCCTGATGATGTCAGAGCTGAGCACTTGGCATTTATGAAATGTGTAAGGGAGAGTTTATTTGGCAAACCTGAATCAGGTATTAATTCTAAAAACTAATATTTTTGTTACATAAGTTTTGTTGTACTTTGCTGATGTCATGTTTTTTTTCTTTTTACAGATGCAAATGGTTGCTCTTAAAGAGAATAAGATATTAATCCTATGAACTGCTATTTCTCGCCTCTGTAGAAGTGCACGTCGTCAATTCGCATACTTGCATATGGCACACCTGCTGATGCCCTTGATGAGTACCTGAAGATTAGGAAGAGCACTGCATTGGAGTGCTTAGACAAGTTTGCGCAAGGTGTGATTGAGGTGTTCTCAGGAGATTATATGCGTGCTCCCAGAGTTGAAGATGTGCAGCGTCTACTTCAGGTCAATGAGTCTCATGGCTTTCTAGGCATGTTGGGAATCATCGATTGCATGCATTGCAGGTGGAAAAATTATCTTGTGGCTTGGAAGGGGCAATTTACGTGTGGTGACTATGGAGTCCCAACGATCATTCTGGAAGCAGTTGTTGATAAGGATCTCAGGATATGGCATGCTTTCTTTGGTGTGTCTGGTTCTAATAATAACATCAATGTACTGAATTAGTCCGCATTATTCATTGAAGCATTGAAAGGTCAAGCACCTCAAGTTCAGTTTTCTATTAATGGGAGGCAGTATAACATAGGCTACTATCTTGCTGATGGAATGGAATATATCCAGAATGGGCAACCTTTGTGAAATCAATAAAAGCACCTTAGATGGAGAAACACTAGTTGTATGCATTGAATCAAGAAGGGTGTAGGAAAGATATTGAGCGTGCTTTTGGAGTTTTGCAGTCACGTTTTAATATTGTGCGTCATCCATCACAGCTGTGGAAAAGGAAGAGTATTGAGAGAATAATGAAAGCTTGTGTCATACTCCACAATATGATAGTCAAAGATGAGAAAGAGATGGTGAAATTTCCTATTGACTTGAATGACCAAGGTGGATCATCAATTGCTCTACCTCTAGAAGTACAAAGGGATGGAGGCCTAATTTTCTCTGAAATTTTACGTAGAAGAGCAGAAATCCATCATCAGCCAACACATAAACAACTAAAAAAAGACTTAATTGAGCATATTTGGCAAAAGTTTGCCAATAGGAGAAATAATTAGTTGTGTGTGCAGTATCCTCTTTCTTTAAAATGTAACATATAATAACATTTCATTAGGTTTATTATTATCTGTCGCACCAATCATTAATACTTGTCAATTTTTTTACAGTTCCTGTTGGGGGTTCTTCCTGAAGACCTGAGTATCATCGACGACTGCTGGTCATCAAGTGATATGGCTCAATAAATTGAGACTTTGGATGCTAGATGTATTTCCAAGTCATTAGTGTAACAGCTGCTCATGGTAGTAGCCTTCTTTTGTTTATCAGGTTTCAGTTGGAGATATGGCTAAATAAATTGAGACTCTAGATGCTAGATATATTTCCAAGTCATTAGTGTAATAGCTAGCTGCTCATGGTAGTAGCCTTAAGCTTTTAAATTTGTGTGTCCCCTTTGGTCTATCTTATGCTGTGAACTTGACGTAACAGCCATTATATTTTACCAATAAACAATATTAATGCTTATTGCTTCAGTCCACAATATGTTTGATGGGCCTTGCTGTGGTACTCCCGAATGACTATGAACCGTTCCTTTAGTTAGATCAGATGGTTGATATTATCTATTACTTTCTAGGAGGTAATACATAAAACATATAATTATTTAATTTTTAATTTTGGAAAGTAGGATAAATAAAGAAAGTTTTAGATATTAATCTTTTTAGATATAATTGATGCATGTGTTATTAGATATGGTAAATCATTTTATTTTGCAATTTTGGATATGACATAATTTTATTAGCATTATTTTTATTTGGCTGTGACATCTATGGTGACCTTTTTTATATCATTTTTTAACGTGAACGATCTCTGCATTGACAACTTACGAAAAGAGTATGCACACAACCATATCATTTTGTATGTGACAAAATTGTCAAATTAAAATCTAAAACCCTATCATCATAGTTATTTTATATAAAAATATTGTAACGTGACCGGTATACATGTATCACAACATAATATTATATATATCCTAACATAGAAGATGTGTCATGTAAAGTATACGTTAGTTGCATTACTTATATAATGCAATGAGGATCCATACGTATGTACAAGTCACATGCAAATCAACAAATAAGAGATAATCAGATAATCAAGTAACACTATCCTAGGAAAGACGAGTTCATTGCCGTAGAAGACGGATCCACGCTATGCATCTGATGCATACGTGCCATAATTGAAGTGCATGCTCCTATATCATATATGGTAAGGAAAGCAGCGCATAGATATAGCCAACATTTTTACTTGATTATTTGGTTATTTAATTGGCTAATATGTTTAGAAATCAACGGCTATGATTTATTCAAACTCTTACCTCCTTGTACCGTAGCAAAACCCATGTTTGATTACTTGTGAATATGCCCATGGACCTGTGAATGTTAGCCAGCAACACGAGTGGCTACATAGATGTGTTTAGTGTTGATCACCATGTCCCTAGATGCCCTACAGTGAGTTTAATATACGAGTATTTATTGTGCAGAGCCAAACTAACAGCCAAGCTGTTGTATCACTTGTCTCTCAAGTTGGCTCAAGATGACATGGACTTGGCTTATAGCCAAGCTTATTGGCCTTGCTCTAATATGTAAACGAAACAATCAATCAATGAATCCATTCCATTCATCTCTATTCTCTCGAGCTCTTGTTTGATTACATTTTGCAGCATGCACGCGTACGACTTTGTACTAACACTTTGTTGAAAGTGTGATCATGATTACATTTACCTCACCTTTGTCAATTGTCATACGTGTGATCATGATTAGCCCACCTAACATTTGCAGCATGCGCGCACGCGTACGACAAAGCAAGTCCAAAGTGTTAGTTCATTATATTATTAGGCAAAGGTGAGCTAAATGAGACTAAAAGTTAACGGAAGATGTAAACATCCTCCCACCTAACCCTTTCTCTTCTCTCTATACAAAACTAGTGTTTTGGCTAAACTTTAGTCCAACTAACCTTTAATTTCTAGGTGATCCACATAAGCTCTTAACTATTAGCTCTTGTTAGCATCCCTTCACCATGCCGCTGAAGAGCAAGTAATTGTTACGAGTCCCTAACTACGTCAGCTAATTATCCCTTGTAACTATGGACCTATTTGGATCCATAGGCTAACAACTATTTTCTCCATCCACAAATAAATATATATCTCGCTTTTTATATATCAAATAATATCAATATTTGTATCTGCAATAATATCAATATTTGTATACGCAAATAAGTATAATATGAAAGTATATTTCATCCTCAATCTAATAATACATATTACATATGATAATATTAGTATAATTTTGTATATATTTAGTCAAACTTAAAAGGTTTGACTCCTCGAGAAACGAGATGTGTATTTATTTGTGGATAGGACAAGTAATTTTAGTCGTTAAGGATCCAAACAGGTGGACTAATGGGCCGGTGGGCTAAAGTTTAGCCAAGGTCTAGACTAATTGTTAGCTCATAGGTCCATCAAACCTAACTACTGCGGGCTAAACTTTGACTTTATCGGGAAAAAAAGACACCAGTATCCCTCCCCCACGCGATCCTATATGCTTGACTGGTCGGTTCCCTTCCCTTCCCTTCTGTGCTGCCGCATGCTTCTCGCGCCTGTGTCTAGGCTCCTGCAATCATCCGTGCTACTTGAAGTCACGCACGCCCTCTCCAGCCACCTTCAATGGAAATTTCGTAACCTAGTTTCCAACGCACCAATATTTCGAAAACAGTGTAAAAAAGTTTTTTTTTTATGAAACTCTCTCTACTTTTATAAAACCCTTATTGTTTTTTTTATTAATATGGTGCCACATCACTATATTTAATGTTCATAAAACTCTAATAAAAAACTCCACTGCTCGATGGAGATTTTGGAGTCGTCCATCCAGTGTTGCTGCCCGCGTGGGCCCTCCCCTTCAGCCGCCGCATCCGGCCTGCCCTGGGAGCGACGTTCAGTTCCTGCGTGCGCCCCAGCGTCTGCACGCATTCCTCTTCTTCTCCGTCTAGGGGCAATATTAATGTAAGGTATTGTTTAGTTCACAAAATTTTCAAGATTCTCCATCACATCAAATCTTGCAGTATATATATGGAGTATTAAATATAGATAAAAAGATAACTAATTGCACAGTTTACCTGTAATTTACGAGACGAATCTTTTGAGCCTAGTTAGTCCATGATTGAATAATAATTGTTAAATAAAACAAAATTGCTACGGTAGCCAAACCCAAAAATTTTCGTGAACTAAACAAGACCTAAGGAAAGTTCACCTAAAAACCAAAAAGTTTTCAAGATTCTGTGTCACATCGGATCTTGCGGCACATGCACGAAGCATTAAATATAGATAAAAACAAAAACTAATTACACAGTTTATCTATAAATCACGAGACAAATCTTTTGATCCTAGTTAGTTCATGATTGGACAATATTTGCCACAAATAAACGAAAGTGCTACAGTAGCGAAATCTAAAAACTTTTCGCATCTAAACATAGGGCACTCACAATGCAAGACTCTATCACAGAGTTCAAGACAATTAGTTACATATTATTTATGATATTTTGTTGATGTGGCAGCACATTTATTAAAGAAATAGGTAGAAAAAATAAGACTCCAAGTCCTATTTAGACTCTAAGTCCATATTGTTCGAGGTAATAAATAACTTTAGACTATATGATAGAGTCTGCATTGTGAGTGCCCTTAATGGAGTAAGTTAGCTAATTTATAGCTGACTATATACTATACATTAGTCTTATGCCTTGTTTAGATTTAAAAAGTTTTTGGATTTTGACACTGTAGCACTTTCATTTTTATTTGACAAATATTGTTCAATCATGTCAGGCTTAAAAGATTTATCTCACGATTTATAGGTAAACTGTGCAAATAGTTTTTGTTTTCATCTATATTTAATGCTCCATGCATATGCCGCAAGATTCGATAAGATGGGGAATCTTGAAAAGTTTTTGATTCCTCATCACATTGAATCTTACGGCATATGCATGAAACATTAAATATAGATAAAAAGATAACTAATCACACAGTTTATCTGTAATTTACGAGATGAATCTTTTGAACCTAGTTAGTCTATAATTAAATAATAATTGTCTAAGGAAAAAGTCTACGTAACCCCCCAAACTATCTAAGCCAGAATACTTTAACCCCCAAAGTATAAAACCGGATATTTTACCCCCTGAACTTTCAAAACCGGTCAAATAACCCCCTCGAGTGGTTTAAAAGGGTGGTTTTGTCTTTTTCTTTTTTATTTATTTCCGCTGAATCTTTAAAAAATCATAATAAATCACAGAAAAATCATAAAATGAAAAGTTTAATTTTGTTGGACTTCTGATGAGTAGATCTACAAATGAATATATAATATGGTATACTTTAGTACAAAGTTTTGGTTGTAGATTTAAATCTATGTTTTTCTATAATTAAAAAGAATAATTCATATATGTAGTTCCAATGGTTCAATTGTGGTAAATTTTTTATGGTGGACTCATTATTGTATGCTTGAACTATGATAAAAGTTTTGTATCCATTGGATCAAGTAAAATTTAGTTATAGATTTATTTAGCTTTATTATTGTTAAATCTATGCTTTATCTATAACTAAGTTATATGTGATCCAATGAGTATGAAATTTTTTATCATAGTTCAAGCATACAATAATGAGCCTACCATAAAAATTTTACTACAATTGGACCATAGGAACTACATATATGAATTATTTTAATTAATTACAGAAAAACATAGATTTAAAGCTATAGAAAAAACTTTGTACTAAAGTATATCATATTATATATTCACTATGTAGATCTACTCATCAGGAGTCCAGCAAAATTGAATTTTTTATTTTATGATTTTTCTGTGATTTATTATGATTTTTCAAAGATTCAGTGAAAATAAATAAAAAAGAAAAAGACAAAACCACCCTCTAAAACCACTCGAGGGGGTTATTTGACCGGTTTTGAAAGTTCAGGGGGTAGAATATCCGGTTTTATACTTTGGGGGGTAAAGTATTCCAGCTTAGATAGTTTGGGGGGTTATGTAGACTTTTTCCAATTGTCTAATAAAGCCGAAAGTGCTACAGTAGTAAAACACAAAATTTTTCGCAAACTAAACAAGGCCTAAACGGCCTTATTTATATGCAAAAACTTTTTGATTTTGATACTGTAGCACTTCGTTTTTATTTGACAAACATTATCTAATCATGGAGCAACTAGGCTTAAAAGATTCGTCTCGTGATTTACAGGTAAACTGTGCAATTAGTTATCTTTTTTATGTATATTTAATGTTCTATGTATGTGCCATAAGATTCGATGTGATGGAGAATTTTGTAAAGTTTTGGATTTTTGGGTGTTAGTGCATCGAAACAGGCTTGCCCCGCACGGTACGTTGACCAGCTGGTTTATCGCGCGTTATGGTAGGTCTTTATCACTGTGTCTTCATTTGGGAGGTGGTGTTTCGTGAGCAACGATGGGGAGGAGGTAGTAAAACGGCCTATGGGTATCGGGTAGAATTGACTTGTCCTTATGAACAACATGTGTGTGGTGCCGGTAAACTTGTTGACTTTGGTTACGCTCCAAATTCCACGGCATGCGTAGTTTCCTCGAGAAGCCCTTAGTTTGATTGGACGTAAAGCGTACTTAGTTCCACAACCCATAAATAAGAGGAAAAAAATAATCCTCTACCAATTCGGTATCTAAACTATCGAGCATCTCCAACAGTTATACAATTAGACTTTACCATTTGTTGGAATTTGCCAAGTCCTTAAACCTTTTGCCAAAGGAAAAATAAGTCCATCATCAAGTGTTTGGCATTTTTGACTTGGCATTTTCCAATATAGTGGACCCATCTATTTTTGTTCGAGAATCTTTCATCGTCGCAGTAACTTTTTGTCGCGCGTCGCGGTCGCAGTTCGTTCCCAGTTTCCCACGTCGCCGCAAATTGTCTCGGTCTTCGCGTGTCAGTGTGGTCCGCGTCGGCGGGCGTCGGTGGTGCAGGTGGAGGTGGACACGACACGGTGGTGGGCTCAGGCTACGGCGGCAGGCGCAGGGCGAGTGGTCGAGCGGGAGGGTAGGGTGCGGCATCTGGCGGCGCTTCCTCACCAAAAACACCATTGGCTTGTTCGTATGGGGGCACATGGGGGGAAGGGAAACACGTGCGCGATGGAGTCGTACGTATCGCGGGAAAGAACCGACGTCGTATCGAGTGCAGGCACAACAACAAGAAGTCCAAGATTCTAGGGATATCAAAATTACCAAACCATTATGCCTATGCAAAAATGTCAAGTTTGGTCCATCAAATGCCAAGTTTGCCAAAATGCATAAGTCAATGCAAAACTGTTGGAGAGCAATTTTTGAGGTTTTTGGCAAATTTCAAGAATGCAAAGTCCAATTGCATAACTGTTGGAGATGCTCTAAGGCCTTGTGTAGTTTCCAAAAAATTTCAAGATTTCCCATCACATCGAATCTTACGGCACATGCATTGAGCATCAAATATAGATAAAAACAAAAACTAATTGTACAGTTTGCCTGTAAATCATGAGATGAATCTTTTGAACTTAGTTAATTCATGATTAGATAATATTTGTTAAATAAAAACGAAAAGTGCTACAGTGCCCAAAAACCCAAAATTTTGGGAACTGAACAAGGCCTAATAATAAGCACTTGGTGTAAGCTGGTATCCCTACGGCCACCTTTTTTTCTTTCAATATAAACAGGACCAAAAAGGCTTTGATTTAACAAAAATAAGCACTTGGTAGATCTCCTTCTCAATTCACAACAATATGTGCATGTGTTGTTGCTAAAAAAAATATGGTGCATGTGTTTGGTATCCGCCAAGCCACTTCAATCCTTGCAATTGTCGCACGGTTTTCCTATCCTTTCATTTTTAGAGTATTACACAGTATAACATATAGACACTCATAACGTATCTAGCGCTGTTAAATTTTAAAATAAATTTAAAAAAATACGAGCACCCGTGCTAAATGGAAAAATTAAACTCATGTGGATAAATTCTACCACAAGGGACCAACCATCTGGTCTATGATTAGTTTGCAATAACTATTTTATTTACTAAAAAAATAAGCACTTGGTAGATCTCCTTCTCAACTCAGAACTCACAAATATGTGCATGTGTTGTGTATATATAAGCTAACTAGTGGCAAACCATCAGGAATCAGGATAGCTAGCAGCCACGAGCTAGGATATATACTGATAGACCTCTCAATAATGGTGGTCCGCCCTAAGTGTGGTGATCACCCCGCCCGCTCCGTGAACGCCATGACCTTTCTGCACTTGTTTGGCATTCTGGCAACTACGACGATGGGGGGCGCGGAGGCTTCTGATGTCGCGGCGGGAAGGCAGCAACAACGAATTGGTGGCAACGGAGAAAGGCCGGCTGCGGCGGTGGCGCCGTCGTCTATCACTATCGCCCCCGCCGCCGGTTGCCCTAGCCGATGCGGCGATCTAACCTTCGACTTCCCGTTCGGTATCGGCCCCAACTGCTCTCGCAGCTCCGATTTCGAGCTCACATGTAATGACACCACTCAGCCTCCTAAACTCTTCATGAGTGATGGCACCACCCAGGTCATCGACAACATCACCATTGTTACCACGGAGAATGCGGCCTCCAGTTCAGATGACTCGGTTAGCATCGACTTCACCTACACCATCTCCTTGAATTCATCAGTTTACTGGTCTTTGCCTTTGATATCTCTTGGGAATTCTTTCGAGCTATATTACTCGGGCCTTATGTTTTCTGGCTGTGATTTCGACGTACACTGGATAAACCATCCGGTGAATACACCGACGTCCGCGTCCAGCTGCACAGCTACCTGCCCTGACGGTGAATTCACAAACATTACTACTGCACCGGACTACTGTGGTTCCGACAGCACTGGATGTTGCACCATCTCCTTTGGTGACGAGGGCTTTTCTGACCAAAGTTCATTTCTGTCTTCTGTCCAACTTAAATTCGTTCGTCATCATAGTGGAGCTGATTCCAAATTACACTTCCACAACTCCAGCCTATTGCGGGATACTGTCAATGTCACTGCTGCTTCCTTGTCTGCCAAATGGGGAATCATTGATCAGCTAACCTGCGCAAGCGCCATTAAAGACAACACAACCTATGCTTGTGTTAGCAGTAGCATCATCTGTCAAGATAATAACATAGGTATGGGTTATGGCTACAATTGCAAGTGCAAGAAAAGGTACATGGGCAATCCATATATTATTGACGGCTGCAAACCGGACGGAGGTAAGGCTCTCTCTCTCTCTCTCTCTCTCTCTCTCTCTCTCTCTCTCTCTCTCTCAAATAATAAGACAGAAGTTTTTTTTTTGACAAATATAAGACCGAAGTTAACTGCTGCACAACACATGCTAAAAAAATTTATGTTTTTTTAGCTTATTTTGAGATACATAGATTTTAGTTTTTCATTATACATCCAATTCACCGTTGTTTAGATGTTCAAACAGGACCTTACATCTGCTGATCACTTAGGCAATAGGCCCCTTTTGGCACAGCTCATACATTAAAGCTATCTTTTTTTGAAAATAGCTTCACGAACAACTTTTTCGATGAAGTTGAGCTGCTCTTGAAGAAATGGTTTAGCAAAACAGCTATGCATGGCTGAGAAAGATAAATAAAGGAGACAGTTATGAAAAACTACTTTTTTCCGGCTTTACCTCTCTTCATTCCTTTCGGAGCACATAAAAACAGAGCTTCACTGATGAAGCTATTTTCAAAAAGGTTGTTTGGCAAAAATAATAATTTTCTTTATGGGTATGAAGGGAGTATAGATCAAAAGGCTACGCTTGGCTTTACAAAAATCAGAGAGCCCAAACGTTGTCTATTTGTACATCCCACACCCTAAGTAAGTCGGTTACATCTTTGGATCATTTGAGATTAATTAAAATCCACTTAGTGGACTCTCCAAACAAATTTAGCCACATGGCACTCAGAGAACAAATGTTGGATAGTTTTCTTATTGTTCCAAAAATAATATCTATCATCTCCTTTCTAGTTTCTGTTTAGTAAGTTGTCATTGGTTAAAATTACCCCATTCATTCAGTGTTTATACATTGGTTGTGTTGTGCTTATATTAAGACCCCCTGGCACTGCTGCACTTCACTATTGAAGCCATTTTTAGGGGCTTGAGCTTTATAAACAGCTCTATCGGTGGAGCTGGAGCCGTTTTGATAAATCATTTGGTAAAACAGCTCCACATATGGAGTTCCTTAAATATGCTCTCACAGAATGTCATGTATGATAAGGTAAAATCGAGAGAAGCCATTATTTTTTGCTCCTTCCCACCCTAAAGTTATGTGAGACCATGTTTTTAGGATTTTCATCGGTGGAGCTATTTTAGTTTACTCCGTTTGGCATAAACCAACTCGTGAAGCTGATAAAGAAGCCCTACGAAATGGGGTCTAAGTTGTCTTTGGATAGTTTATTAAGTGTTTATTAACACAATGTATACAATATAATTTGGAATCAACTCCATCATGTGACACTTAAACAAGTGTGTTAGTAAAACAAATGGTGAAGCGATTCTAGCACTAGCACAACTAAGCTATGCAAGCCACCTACACAAGTCTAGTAGAAAGCTAAACACTAAAACAAACCAACAAGGCATGGCAACACTTAGCTCTACTCTTTAATGGAGAAACCAAGCTACACAAGCTACACAACTTAGCAAGGTAAGCAAGTAAGTAAAGGAGTGAGTGAAAAAACTTATATCGACGTTGATGAGTGGAGATATGACCAAGAATCAATCACAATTGCATACACAAGATAAAGTCCTCGGCAAGAGATGACACGATTTTTTACCGAGGTTCACTTGCTTCCTGGCAAGCCAGTCCTTATTGTGTGATACACCCAATTGATGGATCACGAACTAATTGGCAATCCAAAGCTAAACCCTCAACGGATGCCACACATCCACTAAGAAGATGGGGAACCTCCAAGCCATGAGCAATCCACTAGAGTAGCCAATTGCAATCTCCCGCGGGGAAGACTAAAGAACCCTTATAAATCACTTGGTAAGGCTCAAAAAAATCTTGAATCGCGAGCTCAACATCAACGCGGCTCCAAGCCGTCTAGGGATCGAGAAACACCCAAGAGTAACAAGAAATCCGCAGCCAACTCAAGAATCAAGTGCCACTAGATACAACTCTCAATGCAATGCACTTCAATCTTATTTAATCTCACTAGAATGAGCAATCAAGCAAAGAGATTAGTGGAGAGGGTGTTCTCTAGCTCAAAGTATGGCTTAAGTATTCAGATATGCAAGAGAGAGCTTACCAAACTTGGCCACCTTCTATTTATAACATTTCACTTGGATGCTTCGACGCTTGCCTGTTAGACGTTGTTTGGCGTTCGACGCTCGTTTGCCTCACGTGTTAGATTACTGTCATGTGTCACTCTTTGAATGTGACCTATTGATCTTCAATAGCCACTAAAAACTTAACGAACAACGCTGCAACTCATGTCGTACACGTCAGATGCTCTACGTCAAACGCGCCAACACGTACCGGACGCTACTTAGTAAGGATCAAAAACCCTAGAGTACAAACCGGATGAGTTAGATGTTGGGGCATCGGACGCGCCTAGCGGCAGACGCTCACTCTCCGCCTGAGATCGCCACTATGTCCGCGAGTATCGGATGCTCCAATGTGCCAGACTATTTGCACCTAACTCCATTGCACTCATTGGACGTGGGCTCAGTTGTAGCACCCGGTTTTAAGAACAAAACCAGATACACACCATATGTGAGCCCAGGAAGTCAAATCTAACATATAGCCACAAATAGGGGTAATATCAATAGACAATGCTTATATATAACGAACTTAGTATAAAAGATATAACCTTAGATAGTAAACAGCGGAAAGACACTCCGTTCTTCAGGCGAAAGCTCCAAATCCATAGGGACAACTGACTGGTTGAGCACATGCCTAAACTCTTCTCCAAACTAGCAATCTGTTACCCATTCGGGATTTTTATCCAAATAAAATGTAAAGACAAGCGTAAGTACATCTCGTACTCAGCAAGAATAACATGGAGTTCATTAGGCTCAAAGGCTAGACACTGGTTTAACTGCATATAGCTTTTAGTTGTCACAATTTTAGCATATGAGTAGCATCAAGTTGTCAAGTCCCGAAGTAAACTCATGATCAGGTAAAGTGAATAAATACTAGCATAAACAACATATTAACAACAATAACTTTAATAATTTGCCATTAGTGATCATTTATTCTGTATTGGTCCAAGGCCGCTCGTACCGTGAGCACGGCTGATATATCAGTTTTACACTCTGCAGAGGTTGTACACTTTCACTGTGAGTCATGATTTACCCTTTCGCCCGAGGCCCGTCGACCTCTTAGCCCACTACCAAGGAAGACCGGCAGGGTTCACTATGAAGCCTTTCAAAGGTTCGTCTAACAAGTTAGGGCCGCTAGGTTTCATTAGTCAGTCCATGTGATTCACCCGCAGGAATCCACGGTCTGCTATTCCCCATTTGCGCCACCAGGGTAACCACAAACAAGCTAGAAAAGGTCCTCATACTGAGCTAAAGCCAGAGCCATGTAGCCCTCACAGTTGTACTGTATGTCCCGGATGGTCATATACAGATAAGTCCTTAGGGAGAGAAACTAGAGCACCATAAGATAGCCCAACGCTCCAGCCCTCTTTACCAAAGTTGCTAAAAAGTCCTCTTTTAACGTTTATTGCATATTCCATTAATCAAATTACAAGATCATGGTTTAGTGGAGCACTAGCATAAGCTACCCAATGCAAAACCATAGGTGACAAGGTATAAGATCAATACTAGGAAATCCTTAGCAAGGAGACACATGCAATATGAATTGTGTGATTAAAGTTATTAGGAAACAAGGATGATCCCATGCTATACTTTGAAACTCAGATCTTCTTTTAGTTCCAAATCTTCCACAATCTGCTTCTTAATCACCACGTAAAAGCTCACTGTCTAAACTCAGTCATCACATCAACAGCAATCATCTAGAGGCAATCATACAAAACAAACAAACCTATAATTAGAACAATACACCAACAGTAGAAAATAAAGATGAAAAGTTTATAAAACAAATCTACATCGCACTACGATCATATAGACGTAAAGATCATGAAAATTGAAGCTATAACAAAGAAGTTATGATTTTCCTAAGATTTCCTTTAATAAAATAATTAGTTAAATAGGATCACGAAAATAAAAAGTTGTAAACTTGTAAAACAGTGAGACTAACATGTAGATCTTGTGATTACGAATCTAACGCAATTTGAATGGATCAAAACGGAGTTAAAACGGATATTTTATGAGCAAAATAGGATTAATGGCAAAACTGTAATTTTGAGAAAGCGTATTTTGAATCTGAGTGGACGGGAATATGCTTTCGAAGTTAGGAAGCGTATTCTGGAAATCCGCAAAGGACTGCGGGTGACTCTTTAAAATCCAGGGTTTAGGGTTGGAGGGGGTTACGGCGGCGCCATGGCCGGAGTTGGCCGGAGTCGTCCAAGCGGGCGTTCTAGGGCACTAGAGGATAAACCAAGAGCACTGGGACATAGTGGAGCTCAAGGCGAACTTACCCAGGGCAAGAACGATGTCGGGGAGAGGCTCGGGTGTGCTCGCGATGGAGGAAGGTGGACGACCGAGCGCTGCAAGTTCCGGTGTCGATGAGCGAGCTGTAGAGCGCGATAGAGAACAAGGGGAGGGGCTTGGAAGCTTCGCAAGGATGAGGAGAAACTCGGCAAGCAACTCACGGGGGCAGAGGCGCGATGAATCAAGACTTCACCTTCGGCGGCGATCTCAATCCTTTTCGGCGGCGGCAGCAACTCGGCTAGGCAAGGATCTGTGCCAGGGTTTGGGGTGGGGGAGTTCAGCGAGGTCTAGGGCGCTATTTAAGGGCGTCATGGCTTGCGGGGCAAGCCAAAACGGGAGATCCGCGCGGCCGGATCGATCTCCTGGTGGAGTCCGGTGCGGGCACGAGGTAGGAGAAAGGCCTGACCAGTGGGCCCCACCTAGCAATGAGTCAGGGGCGCGGGACCCGCTCGGCAGTGGAAGAAGAGAGGGGGAGGGATGCTGGCGCTCAGCTGCTGGGCTGGTTCGGTAGTGGGCTGAGCGAGCTCCTGGGCCGCGCGGGAGAAAATAAAGCTGGGCCGCGGCTGTCGCTTGGGCCAGAGAGAAGAAGAAAGGGGGGAGGGGAAGGTCTGGGCCTTCGAGCCGAAAATAGAGAGGGAGAGTTCTTCTTCTTTTTTCTGTTCCCCTTTTCTTTTGAAACAAACCTTTTTTCAAAACATTTTCAAAACCAAGTTTGAATTTCTTTTTAATCTTTAGCCAAAACCACTCATCTCAATAAATCAAATGCAGAGGCATGCATGCTCAAACAAGTTACTAGCTCCTATGGTAAATTTTAATTTAAAGAAAAATATTATTTTTCCTATATTTCCAAAAGAGCGAAATTTAGGGTGTTACAATTCTACCCCCCTTAAGATGAATCTCGTCCTCGAGATTCGGTTGGTGCTTACTCAACCCATTGCGGGTATGCTTTTTCTTAGATCCTCTTCTCTATTACAAATAGCCTCCTCTTCGGTGCACTGATTCCACTGGACTTTGTACATCCTGAAAATCCAACTCCTGGTCACCCATTCTGTTGTTTCCCAGATTCTCACCGGGTACTCTTTGTATGTGAAATCTAATTTAACAGTCAATTCTTCTAACGATATCTGCTCTTATGACACACGCAAGTACTTTTTAAGTTAAGACACATGGTAGACATCACACACTCCTCCTGAACTTTCAGGTAGCTCTATTTGGTAAGCCTCTTCGTTCCATATTTCTTACATCTTGAAGGCCCGACATACCTTGGTACTAACTTTCCTTTGATATTAAACCTCCACACACTTCTCTTAGGTGGCACCTTCAAATACACATAGTTTCCCACTTCAGATCAAATTCTCTTCTTAGATGTCAACATAACTCTTATGTCGAGACTGTGCCACCTTCAGATTTTCTCTGATCACTCTCAATTGTTGTTCTACATCACTTAGAACTTCTAGCCCAAACACTTGTGTTCTCCCATTTGATTCCAAATCAACAGGGTTCTACACTTACATCCATACAAGCTTTCAAAAGGCTCCCACTGAAGGCTCCTCTACTAACTGTTGTTCTAAGAAAACTTCGCATACGGTAAACTCTTTGTACCATACTGCAATACACAAGCTTACAACATATGTTCTAAGTAATCTTTGTAGTTCCTGTGGTTCCCAAATGAGTAATTAGTAGAGCTCATTTGGCAGTACCAGTGACATCGCTCCAGTTCAACACTCAACTCTTCAAATTTTAGTGTTACTTGAACTCCTCTAGCACACTCTTTATGCTCTGAGCATTCGCAAAGGCTTTTTCTCCTTCAAGTGATAGCATTTTTTTCCAGCCATAACTCTTGATTCACTTGAATCCATCGACAATGTGACCAGCTCAAATCCAACTTCCTAAAGATGCCCTTTAGATTCTTACGTTCTACACAGATATCACTCCTTAGACCCAAGAAGGCAGTATCTCCATGCTCCACTATGGATACCTCCACATCACACGGCCGTTAATCCAACCCGCTTAGTTGACTTATGCACAAACCACTACTTTTCTTGTATGGAGCACATCTAAGGTCTTGATGGAATAGAAGAACCCTATAAGTTGATCTTTATAACACCTTCAGTGAACCACTGACAGAATCTTATCATTCCAAGTCAATCTCTTATTCACTCCTATGTCAAGATCACATTGGCCCCAGCAAACCTATGATAGCCTCTTGCCATATTTATAAAACTCTAAGTCTCATTCACTTTCCTTTGGTGGTTTCCAACTCTTGCATCTTTAACTTTCTTAAGTCCATAATTAAAGATGACATCTCCTAGATGAGAACTTCCATCAACTAGAACATACTGGTCATGCTCTCTTTAGCAATGAAGTCTTTTGAGTCTCCGTAGAGTCAATAGTACATGTAGCATATCCACTTCCTAAGTTGTCAAGTGACCAATTTCACTAACTTGAGCCAGAATAGATGATTATTATCATGGGACATCTCCAGAGACACTTCTTACTTCATGGTGAATTGAAAGGGCATTAATCTATCATATCAAGGTACTACCCCCCTTAAAACGAGATAGGTCGGGGGAAAGTATGGACTAGCTCTCATATTCCGTTTTAGATACTACTCAGCATATAGTCTTTTAAATTCATTGTACCAAGTCTCATGATCCAGAGTGGGTTTCTTCACTAAGTTCCAACTATTGGTACCTCTATCATAGTTGAATTGCTTTGCTCTCACATCCCATGTATAACTTCGTAGACTTTGGTGTCACCTGATTCCCATAAGCACCACTTCCAAGCTATGAGTACCAGCAATGACCTATATCTCCATCCATATTAGCACACTTCACTGGAACTACTCCTTGCATCAAAAACCAAATTTACCAAACACTTGCGGTCCTTATCGATGATCCAACATTAACCAATACTTCTCCTTGTAACTCCTTTGATAAGACTACCCCCCTTAGAAAAGGTAAACTAGGGCTTAAATGGGTAGTTTAGTCCATCTTTCAAGTGGGTTTCTTATCATCAGATCTTCTAATACCGAAGAGAAACTCATGTGTATTGATATGTACAAGTAATATGAAATTCCTTACGATATGAAAACACCAGTGCAGTAAAATAGGCATAACTCCTTTTCTGTCAATCCAATAAGATCTTAGCTTATACCGTTAGAAACCTTATCAAATTCCCTACAACTTTCATATAGAAGGCTTTCTTAGTTTCTGTCTTTAAACCTAGGTAAAACAGCCCAACATGATATCCATCCCGACAATGTCTCAGCATCGATACATCAATTTGCAGAAGTCATATCTCGAGCTACTTAGATCATATGGGGACGAGTCTTACATGGTTGAAAATCTTATGAAGTCCTCCACAACTTCTGTATATCCCACTTTCCAAATTCTGATGTTAAGTTGGCTGAAAATAGGAACTAACTAGAACTGTCCAGATTTTGAACTGTGCAGCAACAGCAATTTGTAGGTGTCATAACTCAAGTTCTATTAATCCGATAAAGTTGCAGTTTGCATCATTGGAAAGCTTATCAAATGATCTACAACTTTATTATAGAACCTTTTCCCAAATTCCAGAGTTACTTTTGTCTAAATCGGTAGACAGCTAAACTGGTCCAGATTCCTGACAGCTCCGCTGTACCAACTTGTGATTTTTGTAATTCCCAAACCACAACAGCTATGTGGGTGATTCTTGAGGTCAGAGAAGGATCTTGAAGTCTACTATTACCCAGAATTTTCACAAGATTTTATGGTCCTCCAAGAATAGGGATTTTGAACTAAAGAAGATAAGTTGCTCCCTAAAAGACAGGACAGAGAAACAAGAGAAACTAAAACCCATCTATTTATTCAACTAATCCTTATACCTTAGACCTATAAACTAAGTGAAATTATGGAGAAACCCACAAGATCATTGCACTCATTACAAAAATCCAACTCAAACATAAGCACTAAAACAAACCAACCAAACATTAAAGGTTCACAAAGCACACATATAAGACTAAACTCAACTTTTGCTACTAACGTTTATTACAAAAGGGGACTTCCTACTTCTTAAACACGGTGTGACTGCAGCGGCATCCAGGGTAGCACCTCTTGCGTGGAGTTAAGTGAGGTATGTCCTCCACCTCATTGATCTTAGGTAATCCACCACGACTTCTCCACTCATCAATCTCAGCAAGGGCTTCCTCATAGTGTTGCCTTACTTCTGCCAATTCCAGTTGACTATCTTCTAGCTTTTGATACATGACTTGGATAGTCAAAGCCATCTCCTTTAGTTGTTCATTCTGCTCCAAGTAGGGGTCAGCCATCACACATTGCAAAGTGCCTGGTGGACGACGAGGAAGATACTTTTGTTTGTCATTCTTCCTCTCTTCGTAGTGCTTTCCATGATATGCCAGAAGAGCTTGATGGGCAGCATCAGATATGCTAGCATGCTTACTGAAGTGGTCACTGAGAGACGAGTGAATGGATTCCACCACGCGTGAACCAATAAACTCATTCCACCTTGTGATGTGTGCTTCTGTGCTCCAGTGGCTCTCATACTTAGGATGAGTCCACTTAGTGCACTTATATTCCACCTTGGCTTGCTATTCAGGATAGTGGTCTTGTAGTATACGCACAAGCCGAGGGTGAAAGAAATCTTCGCCACTAAAGGATGTGGTAAAGTACTCCTTCCGCCAACAAGTATGTCTTGATGGGACGGGGCGAGCTTCTTCATACTCTGGTTCCATTAAGCCATAGATACCCCGAGTTAAGCATGGTCTTCCAGAGTTGCTGCGAGCAATCTTCTCGTTACGAACCATCTACGGAATTAGAACGAGAGGAAATTAGAATAGAAGCAATACTTTTAGAATAGAATTAGATGATAGAAGCATAGGAATTTTAGCAAATAGCAAGGGCGAGATAGTAAGCATGAATGTAGTGAAGCAAAGATGACTAACACGACCATTACTATCTAGGCTTGCGTCCTACAGTCAGCATTGCTTTGATACCACTTTGTAGCACCCGGTTTTAAGAACAAAACCAGATACACACCATATGTGAGCCTAGAAAGTCAAATCTCACATATAGCCACAAATAGGGGTAATATCAATAGACAATGCTTATATATAACGAACTTAGTATAAAAGATATAACCTTAGATAGCAAACAGCGGAAAGACACTCCGTTCTTCAGGCGAAAGCTCCAAATCCATAGGGACAACTGACTGGTTGAGCACATGCCTAAACTCTTCTCCAAACTAGCAATCTGTCTGTAAAGACAAGCATAAGTACATCTCGTACTCAGCAAGAATAACATGGGGTTCATGAGGCTCAAAGGCTAGACACTGGTTTAACTGCATATAGCTTTTAGTTGTCACAATTTTAGCATATGAGTAGCATCAAGTTGTCAAGTCCCTAAGTAAACTCATGATCAGGTAAAGTGAATAAAGAATAGCATAAACAACATATTAACAACAATAACTTTAATAATTTGCCATTAGTGATCATTTATTCTGTATTGGTCCAAGGCCGCTCGTGACCGTGAGCACGGCTGATATATCAGTTTTACACTCTGCAGAGGTTGTACACTTTCACTGTGAGTCATGATTTACCCTTTTGCCCGAGGCCCGTCGACCTCTTAGCCCACTACCAAGGAAGACCGGCAGGGTTCACTATGAAGCCTTTCAAAGGTTCGTCTAACAAGTTAGGGCCGCTAGGTTTCATTAGTCAGTCCATGTGATTCACCCGTAGGAATCCACGGTCTGCTATTCCCCATTTGCGCCACCAGGGTAACCACTAACAAGCTAGAAAAGGTCCTCATACTGAGCTAAAGCTAGAGCCATGTAGCCCTCACAGTTGTACTGTATGTCCCGGATGGTCATATACAGATAAGTCCTTAGGGAGAGAAACTAGAGCACCATAAGATAGTCCAACGCTCCAGTCCTCTTTACCAAAGTTGGTAAAAAGTCCTCTTTTAACGTTTATTGCATATTCCATTAATCAAATTACAAGATTATGGTTTAGTGGACCACTAGCATAAGCTACCCAATGCAAAACCATAGGTGACAAGGTATAAGATCAATACTAGGAAATCCTTAGCAAGTAGACACATGCAATATGAATTGTGTGATTAAAGTTATTAGGAAACAAGGATGATACCATGCTATACTTGTCTTGAAACTCAGATCTTCTTTTAGTTCCAAATCTTCCACAATCTGCTTCTTAATCACCACGTAAAAGCTCACCGTCTAAACTCAGTCATCACATCAACAGCAATCATACAAAACAAACAAACCTATAATTAGAACAATACACCAACAGTAGAAAATAAAGATGAAAAGTTTATAAAACAAATCTACATCGCACTACGATCACATAGACGTAAAGATCACGAAAATCGAAGCTATAACGAAGAAGTTATGATTTTCCTAAGATTTCCTTTAATAAAATAATTAGTTAAATAGGATCACGAAAATAAAAAGTTGTAAACTTGTAAAACAGTGAGACTAACATGTAGATCTTGTGATTACGAATCTAACGCAATTTGAATGGATCAAAACGGAGTTAAAACGGATATTTTATGAGCAAAATAGGATTAATGGCAAAACTGTAATTTTGAGAAAGCGTATTTTGAATCTGAGCGGACGGGAATACGCTTTCAGAGTTAGGAAGCGTATTCTGGAAACCAGGGGGCTCTTTTTGTAAAAGGTGCGGCCGAAGGGGTATCTCCTGATTTGGACCGTTAGATCGCGATTGAACGGCTGAGATTAGATTAGAGTTGGGGAGGAGAGATGGCTGGCCGGAGTTGGAGGGGGTTACGGCGGCGCCATGGCCGGAGTTGGCCGGAGTCGTCCAAGCGGGCGTTCTAGGGCACTAGAGGATAAACCAAGAGCACTGGGACATAGTGGAGCTCAAGGCAAACTTACCCAGGGCAAGAACGATGTCAGGGAGAGGCTCGGGTGTGCTCGCGATGGAGGAAGGTGGACGACCGAGCGCTGCAAGTTCCGGTGTCGATGAGCGAGCTGTAGAGCGCGATAGAGAACAAGGGGAGGGGCTTGGAAGCTTCGCAAGGATGAGGAGAAACTCGGCAAGGAACTCACGGGGGCAGAGGCGCGATGAATCAAGACTTCACCTTCGGCGGCGATCTCAATCCTTTTCGGCGGCGGCGGCGGCTCGGCTAGGCAAGGATCTGCGCCAGGGTTTGGGGTGGGGGAGTTCGGCGAGGTCCAGGGCGCTATTTAAGGGGGTCATGGCTTGCGGGGCAAGCCAAAACGGGAGATCCACGCGGCCGGATCGATCTCCTAGTGGAGTCCGGTGCGGGCACGAGGTAGGAGAAAGGCCTGACCAGTGGGCCCCACCTGGCAGTGACTCAGGGGCGCGGGACCTGCTCGACAGTGGAAGAAGAGAGGTGTAGGGATGCTGGCGCTCAGCTGCTGGGCTGGTTCGGCAGTGGGCTGAGCGAGCTCCTGGGCCGCGCGGGAGAAAATAAAGCTGGGCCGCGGCTGTCGCTTGGGCCAGAGAGAAGAAGAAAGGGGGGAGGGGAAGGTCTGGGCCTTCGGGCCGAAAATAGAGAGGGAGAGTTCTTCTTTTTTTTTCTATTCCCCTTTTCTTTTGAAACAAACCTTTTTTTCAAAACATTTTCAAAACCAAGTTTGAATTCCTTTTTAATCTTTAGCCAAAACCACTCATCTCAATAAATCAAATGCAGAGGCATGCATGCTCAAACAAGTTACTAGCTCCTATGGTAAATTTTAATTTAAAGAAAAATATTATTTTTCCTATATTTCCAAAAGAGCGAAATTTAGGGTGTTACATCAGTGTCTGATGTTGTCTAAACCAACGTCTGATGAGTGCTCGCGTGACTTTGCCTCCTCTTCAACTTTGCCTCTGGTGCAATGGAAAATAGGCAATTCATTTCTATGAAAGCGCCGAATCTCGCCTCGCAAGCTCGACGGGAGGGAGAGAGGATCCGAAACCCCTCTCTACCCCTCAAACTCCACCTCCTTTGCAAATGTGCCGACACCACCATGTGTAAACTACCATGTGTATGTGTGTTAGCATTTTCATGAATAATTTCTTCAAAGGAGTTATGTTAGCACTCTACTAGATCCTAATGCATAAACTTAAGATATTGATCTAGTAGCACTTGATTCAAGAGATGACCATAATTTTTCCTCTTGATAGTTAGCTATCTATTCTAAATCCAGTCAACGACTTCTTTACTCATATTAGACCAGGAAAAGCAAAATCCCATGGTTATACCTTTGCCTTGATCACTTTACTCCTTGTCTATCACCAAGTGCTTGATCACCATGATCTTTATTTCCATGTTCATGCTCCATCTCTTCGTGAGGCCACCACTCGATGCCACTTGCTCCTTCATTACTTCTGTTGTTATACCTAACTCAAACCACTTTAACATAATGGCATTAGCAACTTGGTGTTATTAATTACCAAAATCAAACTTGGGCTTATAGAGTAAAGTTTCCAAGCTACTTATCCTCCTAAAACTTGGTTTGACTACCATGTGATTGTTAAAAATGGAGGGATCAAAGAAGGGGTCCTCTGCCTTCATATGTAAGGTTTGCAAAAGTGTGAATCTCTCGATCTCCAGTGAACTTCATCGATGATTTTATTTTTTAAATATTTCTTCCTAAGAAGATTCTGCCACACACCACCTTCATTAACTGTTTATACCAACACTTGCTAGGTGAACAAATGTTCTAAACTTCAAGATTCATAATACCAAGACCTCCTTGATCCTTTGGTAAACAAAGAATTTCCCATTTCATTAATCTATACTTTTCTTATGTTTTCCACCTTGCCAAAAAAACTGACCTATAGAAATCTAATTTCTTAGGCATGGTTTTGGGTACTTTAAAAAGACATCACAAACATGGCCAGGCTACTCAACACTGAGTTTATCAAAACTAATTGATCACCATATGATAAAAGTTTACCTCTCCATTCCTTCAAAAAAAAGTTTACCTTTCCAACTACTCAATTTTTTGAAAGCATTCTTCAACCACTTTACAGTCTTTATCATTAAGTTTTTTGTGATTCATAGGTATACCCAAATATCTGAAAGGAACATGACCCATTCCACATCCAAAGATTGGTGAATATTGTTCCATGTGCTCCTTTGCCTCCCCATAGCTAAAAAGGTCACTCTTTTGGAAGTTAGTTTCCAAACCAGATAGTATAGTATTCTTTGCTTGTTCTAAATCATTCTCCATGATAAGTATAGTATTATCGGCATATTACAAAATTGAGAGGCCTCCATCCACCATATGGGGAACCGGACATTCAATTTGGCCATTCTATTTGGCTCTAGCGGTGAAAACATATTCACAACTAGATTAAAAATAGGTGAAAGTGGATCACCTTGTCATAGGTCATTTTTTGGGTTTGAGAATAACGACCGATATTATTGTTTACTTGCACAGCAACACTCCCACTAGAAATGAATTGTTGGACCCATTGGCACCACAAAGGTGTGAATCCTTTCGTTCATAGTGTTTGCTTGGAGGAAAGTCTATTTCACTTTGTCATATGCTTTCTCGAAATCAACTTTTAGAAACTATCCCATTTAGGATTTTCCTACGCAATTCATGGATTATTTCCTGTAAAATCATCACTCCCTCTAAAATGTATCGACCGGGAAAGAAACTAGTTTGAGAAGGTTGTATTACCTTATGAGCCACATTATTTATTCTAATTGTTGCTACCTTTGTGAAAATCTTGAAGCTCACATTTAAAAGAAAAAATAGAGTTGTATTGTTCAATCCTAATTGCCTCCTAGCATTTTGGCACAAGTGTTATGGTTCCGAAGTTGAGAGAAAAAAATGGTAGATCTTCTTTGGCCTTGTTTACCTCGAAAAGATTTTACAAAATAGGAATAGTACCACTTTTGTTTGTATTTGACAAATATTGTCCAATTATAGACTAACTAGGCTTAAAAGATTCGTCTCACAAATTACAGGTAAACTATGTAATTAGTTATTTCTTTTATCTATATTTAGTGTTCCATGCATGTGCCGCAAGATTCGATGTGATGGGAAATATGAAAAATTTTGCAAAATATTTTGGGAACTAAACAAGGCCTTTGTGAATGTCATGGAACACGACCATCATATTCTCTCTCTATATATATAAGTTTAGTACCACGTCCTAATAAACAGCCTCAGTTTATCTTGTCCGCCTAGGGCTGTACGTTCTCTGCTAATATGACATGCATGTCATGCTGAAAATCAACTGTAACCAAATTTCTCAAATCTAAGTTCCACGTAAAATTGTTAATTGGTACACATTTATACATGACCAATATAATGGTTCTACCTCCGTCACAAATATATAATCAATTTTATCTTATTTTGGTCTACTCAAACCTCCCAAACTTTGACTTGCTTAAAAAGGTCATCATCTCTAGTGCCAAACAATAAATGCACCAAGAAATATTTCATAGCAATTTAATGTCCAACAAATAATGTTGGTGTATTCTTCTTAAACTTGTCAAAATGAGATAAATTTGACTTATGGCAAAACTAAAATAACCTAAGTTTTAGAACACGGATAGAGTAAAATGACTGCACCGCCTTGGGACAAAATCATGTCGGAAATGGCCTTTGATCGAGCGGCTCAAATTATAGACTGTATTTTATTTGGGGTATTAACAAGGAAAGGTGATGTGTGGTACGGTCTTATAAATGAAAGGACAGATGTGGTGGTCTAAGTAGAAAAAATATATATAGGAAGGAGACTTGTAAATTTTTTCTCATTTCCATGGCGGTGGGGACGAGTTATATGGGTTCTAGTGACGATGCTATATTGTCAAAATCAAAAGAGAGAGAAAAGCAAAGTTATACATTAACTTTGTTAAGTGCTTGGTTCCAGGGACTAATTTTTAGTCTCTATCACATCGGATATTTGACACTAATTCAGAGTATTAAACATAAACTAACTATAAAACTAATTGCATACAGATGGAAAATAATTTGTGAGACGAATCTATTAAGCCTAATTAGGCTATGATTTGACAATATGGTCTATAGTAAACATGTGGTAATGATAGATTAATTAGACTTAATAGATTCTTTCACAAATTAGTCTTTATCTGTGCAGTTAGTTTTATAATTAGCTCATGTTTAGTCCTCCCAGTTAGCATCTGAATGTCCAATATGATGGGAACTAAACTTTAGTCCCTGGATTCAAACACCAACGATTTTGTGCCAGCCATAAAACCAGCATAGGTGTACTCCCTCCGTCCTAAAATAATTGTCGTTTTGGATTTTCGTGTCGCAAGTTTGACTAGATTTATAGAAAATACATGCAACATTTGTATCTCCGAATAAATTTGTTAAAAACTAAATTCAAAGATCTTTTCAATGATACAAATTATGTACCATAAATATTAATATTTTTAATATATATTTAGTCAAAGTTGTTTCTCAGGAAGTGAGAGCGACAGTTATTTTAGGACGGAAGGAATAGATTGCTGTATGTGCATGCCGTACACTAGGCCACCAGGCCACACAAACTCCCTTTTATAGGCGTGGTTAAATAGGACTTAATGTGGTGGGTATGCAAATTATAGACAATGTATGTATTTTATTTAGAGTAATGTGGTGTGTTTCTAAATCAAATGATGTGGTGATCAAAGTTAAAAATATATAGGAAGGATACTCTTTTAACCCTTTACCATTTTAATGCGGATGGGGATGCTCGAAATATCATCCGCCTCTAGAAATGGTTTTTGAAAGGTGACTAATTAACCTATAAATTTTGTTTCAATAGACGGCTGGGAAGCGCTTAGTCACCTCTAGAAATTTGTTTGTAGTGATGATTGAATACTTGCCCCTAGAAATATATGTGCAAGAGAAATATAGATAGAGGTGTGGTTCCATAGCCACCTCTAAAAAACCGAATCTTACCACCTTTAAAGATCGGTTTTGCACTAGAAGAAAATTGTTTTTTTAGGAAACTAAAGGGGCCAAGGCTCCTGCAGAGAACTTTATTAAAACAAAACAGAGAAGGGTACAAAGAGTCTCAAAAAACAAACAGGAAGCAAGACAGAAAGGCTGATTAACCGACAGCCTTTAAGAAATAAAGAAAATAGAGCTAACACCTGATCAATCACAGCTGCTGAATCCATTGCTTTCACCCTTAGGGAGACAAGTTTTACTTCTTGAAGGAAATGACTCCTGCAATCTTGAATGCCAATCCGATGATTATTGAAAAAATAAGTTCATTTAAAGGTAAAATAACCCTACTCCATGAGAAAATTGTTCAATATAAGAAACATGCTCCAACTTCATTAGGAAACACACGAGGCAATCACTAAAAAAACAAGGGAAAATTAGAGCATGAAATGGGTATATCTGAAATAGAAGTAATAAACAGAGAAAAAAATAAGAAAAACATATTGATGTGGGTCATAAATCAGGGTATCACCTGAGTTTTAGGCCATATTTGTTAGGCTAAGGGCGTATGATTGTTTTTTTTACTACCGTTGCATGGCATAAGCATATTTGCTATTGTACTAAAATAAGATAACACCTATACTCAACATGTTAATCAAAAACAATAATGTGAAGGAATAATCAACCGTAATGAAGACACTACTGTAGGCCAGAACTTTGCCGAGTGCCGGCTGCACTCTGCAAATGCCCTTTTGCACTCGGCAAAGGCTTTGCCGAGTGTGGCACTCGGCAAAGAAACTGTTGGCAAAGATTTCTTTGCCGAGTGCCAAATATTAGGCACTCAACAAAGGCTTTGCCGAGTGCCAGGTCAGCACTCGGCAAAGAAAATGGCGACTGTCATCTTGACAGCTTTCTTTGCCAGAGTGCTGGCGTGGTAGGCACTCGGCAAAGAAATTTTTTAATTGTTTTTTGAAATATTCTTTGTTGAGTGCCGGCGCCTGACACTCGGCAAAGAAGCCGTCTTTGCCAAGTGCCGTGTGGCCAGCACCCGACAAAGCGGCCGAGCCTGGGCTATTTTTGCCTAGCTTTGCCGAGTGTCATGGCAAATTTGTCGAGTGTGGCACTCGGCAAAGCTGGGAAAATTTTTCTTTTTTTTTGTTTTTTCCATTTTTCTCACACAAAACAATATAAATATCACATATCCATGATCCATCACACAGAAGACAATATATATCACATTCATATCCATAATTCATCACATAAAACACAATATATACCCATCCATCACAACACAACATATCCATCACACAATCCCTCCATACATATCACACAATCCATCCATCACGTGTCCAACACATAGCTCATCCATCACAAGTCCATAACCGATCAGTCCTCACCTTGGCCCCCATCGCCTGCAGAGCTCCCACCTTGCCCACACGGTTGTGACCCGCCGGTCGCACCTGGCTCCCAGTGCCCCCACCTGCCGGTCTGCTCATACGGCATCTTAAGTGCACGAAGAAGTTTTTGTGAGTCGTACGTGTTCTTCGGCAGAACGTGACCCTCCGGCAGCAGGGTGCCCAATATTGTCAACATGCCATCGAAGGCGTCTCGACTCAGGCTATACTGCGACTTGAACCCCATTAGACGTCTAATGGCATCCAGTTGTGAAACCTTTGTCTTCTCATGAAGGGGTTTTTGTGCCGAGGACATCATTTCATAGAACGCCTTTGCAGTTTCCTTTGGCTCCTCCTCCAACCCTTCACCGAATGTGCCTCGGCGAAGTCTTCCATCATGTCTGCTACCCTAGCATCTCCATCATACTCCTCGAGGCATTGTCTCACCACTTCCTCTCTAATCCGATCAGCTTCACCATGATGGACTCAGCAGGTATAGTTTTCAACGAATCTGTACTTGTAAAGATCTTCACCCACTACCTTATTATGTTTTCTTTTCTTGTTTCCACATCTACTGCAGGGACACGGCATCTGAGTAGACCCTTTAGCAGCCGCACCAAATGCATGCTCCAAGAAAGCACTGGTCTTACTAACTCATTCTGTGCTCCTACTTGCGTGGCCCGTGTACATCCAGTCACGGTTATCCATCCTCCGGCATATACATATGTAAGCGAGGCATAAAACAAGCAATTGCATCTACACGGAGTTCCTACCATCTAATAGGTGAAGGATAGGTCCTAATCCCACCCTCGGGTGCGTAGAAGGTTAGTTTCCATGCTCTACTATTATACGAGACAGAATTTCAGCAGCACCTCTCCGCTGTTCTCCCGATACACGTCCCGCTAGGGAGAGTGTGTATCCGGAGAACAACGGAGAGGTGGTGCCGAAACTCTGACTCGTATAGTAGTAGAATATGGAAACTAACCATCTACGCATCCACAGGGCTGTCCAAAAAACATGGACAATCCGAAGCAGATACGGCCGACGAATATGCACAAACACGCATACCAATGACCGTACTTTTTCGGATGGGAGACGCCTAACTGGGTTATGCGACCTAAGTACGACAAGGATAAGGGATGCAGGTTAATTATACCTAGGGTGGTGGTGAAGACAGGCTACCGGCACTGTGATGATGCGGTGCAGTGGCGAGGCAACGCTGTGCCAAGGTGCTCCGAGTCCCCCCCGACAAGTCCTGCTCTGCAAAACAAGAAAAACAACAATATAAGTAAAAATTTCGGCAGAACTCCCCTATACGGGGAGGTTTCCAAAACCTAAAAAAAGCCGGCTCGATGGCCGACAGCACATATACGGCACGAAGGCCACACATCCATAATCTCAGCACGAAGGCCGTCAACAACACATACGGCACGATGGCCGACAACCCGATACGACACGATAATTACTAAAACTACTACTACTAACTACTTAAAACTACTACTACTAACTACTTACAACTTCTACTAACTACTACTAACTACTTACTACACTACTGCTACTACTAACTACTACTACTACAATAAGAACATGGAAACTTACCACCAAGGCGACGATGGGGACCAAGACGACGACGAGGACGAACTGTAGCGAGCTGGTTTCTCTTCTCCCCTTCTCCTCCTCTCTTCTTCTCCCCTTCTCCCCTTCTCCTTCTCCCCTACTCCCTCATCCTCTCTTCTCTGCTGCAAGGGGGGGCAGGGGTGGCGGCGGGCAGGGCCGCGGGGCCGCGGCAGCCGGCCGGACCTGGGGTGGGGGGCGGGGCCTGCGGTGGAGAGGCGGGGTCCGGGCGGGGTGGTGCGCGGGGGGACGGCCGAGGGGTGGGGGCGGGCCGGCGGCGCGGGGTCGGCGGCAGGGCGGGCGGGGCGGCGGCGTCGGCGGCGGGTGCGGCGGTGGCGCTCGGCGGGTGTGAGTGCGTGTGGAGGCTGTGTGTGTGAGTGTGTGGGCGTGAGGGGCGCGGCTAGTTTTGTTTTTTTATTTCTTCAAGTGCTTTGCTGAGTGCCAGATCGGCAGCGCTCGGCAAAGAGCCTTCTTTGCCGAGTGCTACGGATCTGGCACTCGAAAATTCGGCTGAGTCTTTGTCGAGTGCCGCTAGGCTTGCACTCGGCAAAGAGGGTTCTTTGCCGAGTGCGAGCGCCCGACACTCGGCAAAGAACATTTACATTTTTGTAGCTGAGTTTTTTTATGGTCCTTTGTGTCACTATTTCAAACACTATTTTAAAGTTTGGGAGAATTTTGCCTTTTTTGCTATATTTAACTAATTTATTTTGTTTCTTTGTATTTTTTGAGATAATTCAAATTTGAACTACAGCTACATGAAATATTGTAACGCAGTGCTTCAAAAAATGATATTCATGGTATTAGGTGTATTTTGAGTCTGTATCCAGGACCTCATATGAAATCTCGACCATCTCGCTGAGGTAGCATGTCGAGTTACGTGCGTGAAAAGTGGATTAAAATTATATAAAATACAAATAAAGTCCGAAAATCAGGAAACTTGGCAACGCGTCGTGTTATCACACGTGGAAGCTATGGTTAAAATTTGAGAAGATTTGGAGTAAGTTGAAACATCGGATGTCTAAAATCCAGACATCTCCACATGTGAGATCACATGACGCGTCGCCAAGTTTCGTGATTTTCGGACTTGCCGTGGACGCCGTCTGCTCTGTCAAACGTTGTCGAGTGCTCATCTTTGCCGAGTGTCTTTCTTTGCCGAGTGTCGGGCATTCGGCAAAGCGGCCTTTGCCTTGTGCTTTTTCTTTACCGAGTGCCACGTGGGTTGCACTCGGCAAAGAGCCTCTTTGCCGAGTGCCCTATATTTGGCACTCGGCAAAGCGCCAGGCACTCGGAAAAGCTGTTTTTGTTTCCCGTAGTGAGCTAGATCTAACTTTGTTGCAATAATTACGATATTTATCAGTTTTTATCTTATTGGAATCTGCAGGTTACAGTCCTCAACATAAAAGCAACTGTACTCGCACATGTGGGACTATAGATATTCCGTTTCCATTCGGCTTGGAAGAAGGCTGCTTCGCAAGGGAAGAATTTCAGCTCAACTGCAACAACACGGCATCGTCGCCACCTACACTCCTTTTGGACTCGGTATATAACTATCACGTGGCTAATATAAATGTTGAGGAAGGGCTTATTGAATACACTAGACCGGACCAAGAAACAAATCCTGACATTATCGGTATCAATGATAACATTTTGTACGGACGAGATCTTTATCTTAGTTATGGTGATAACGTTGCCGTGCAATGGGTTGCTGCCCAGTTAACCTGCGAGGATGCAAAACGTAATCTGTCCGGGTACGCATGTGCAAGTGCCAACAGTGAATGTATAACGATCGGACATGATGACTACGTTGGTTACAGATGCAGTTGCGCACGAGGATACCATGGAAATCCGTACGTCAACAGCAGCTGTGTAGGTATGCTCTCTCTCTCTCTCCCTCCATAACGTATATGGCAATTCCACTTTACTATATGGCCTTGTTTAGTTTACCCCAAAATTCAAAAAGTTTTCAAGATTTCTCGTCACATCGAATCTTGCGACACATGCGTGAAGTATTAAATATATGCAAAAATAAAAAACTAATTACACAGTTTGTCTGTAAATCACGAGGCGAATCTTTTGACCTTAGTTAGTTTATGATTGGTTGTCACAAACAAACGAAAATGCTACAGTGGCCGAAAACTTTTCATTTTGCGAACTAAACAAGGCCTATGTGTGTTTTCGTTATTTACATATACGGTCAGACACTGAGGATCTATTTGAATTAAGACTGAACTATTGTAATATGAATTATACACATAGAATTGTTATAATCTAGATTCTGAACTATAATATATAATTAGTGTTTAGATTCTCTATTCTTAGTTTAAGTGAAAATACTCAACACCAAAAAAACATGTTAGGTGGAATGTAGGATTAATATATATAATTTTTTTAGAATCATTCGTCCTATAATTTAGCCTTTTTGGATCACAATAGGATTATTTTAATTTATTATTATTATCGCAATGGATTCAAACAGACCCATGCTATATGCTTTTAAAGCACATTGATATTTCTATAATTATATTATCATTGCATTGAATTAACTAGCTAGTACATGTTAACTACTCCCTCCGTCTCAGCAAATTATAAGTCGTTCAACTTTCTTGAGAGTCAGAACATCTCAAGTTTGATCAAAATAAACTATAGAAAAAATTACAAAGATTTATGATATCAAACAAATACCATTAGATTCTTCATTAATTATATTTTTATTAATATATTCCTAAGAATGTTTTCAGAGTAAGAGATACACTAAAGTTTGCAATCTAGGATGTGGTTTCAAATTTCGGTACTCCCTCCAATACAAATAGTTCACTTTGACCTTAATCTAAATAGACATTCTTTAATTTTTGACCAAATTTGTAGCGAAAATGAAACAAAATTTATAACACCAAAGTAGTAATGTTGTTATCCACTAAATATGATTTGGTAGTTCATTTATTTGAACTTCTAAGAACTTGGTCAAAATTTGGAGAAGTTTGACAACATCAAAGTGAACTAAAATTTGATAGTGAAGGAATAGGTAGTAATTTACTTTGGTGCATTCTGGAAAAGTTTTGTTAGTTGCTGCACCTAGGACTACTCAGAACCTAAATGAATTTGGTCTGGAGTAAATTAATAAATTTTAATCGACGTACTGAAAAGGGCTTAGTTTCGTTGACCAAACACTTCAATCGACATGCTAAAATGGGTTTAGTTTCGTAGCCTTAGCTGCTTCTTTTGCCCGAAGATATCGACGAGTGCCTTCAACCAAATATTTGTCCCGAGATGTGCAACAATACCGCTGGGAACTATACATGCATTCCATGCCCTTACGGCACATGGTATGATCCAGTGCAAAGGCAATGCACAAGAAAGCACCAACAAAACCTTCTCTTAGGTAACCCGTTTATATACTAGTATGTGTACAATGGATTAATTTGGAATTCAAACAAATTAAACTACTATTTTTTTTTGGTCTTTAGGTATTGCTATTGGCCTAAGTGTTGGCCTTGGAATTCTACTTGTCTGTTTAAGTGGGGTTTTCCTTATCCGTAGATGGAGAAGAAATATCCAAAGACAATTGAAAAAGAAATATTTTCGGCAAAACAAAGGTCTTCTTTTGGAGCAACTAATATCTTCAGATGAAACCCAAAGTGATAACAAAATTTTCTCCTTGGAGGAGTTGCAAAAGTCAACAAACAACTTTGATCCCACACGTATTCTAGGTAGTGGAGGACATGGTACGGTCTACAAAGGCATCTTATCGGACCAACGTGTTGTGGCCATAAAAAGGCCGAAGGTCATCAATGAAGGAGAGATTAATCAGTTCATCAATGAAGTTGCCATACTCTCTCAGATAAATCACCGTAATATCGTAAAACTTCTTGGATGTTGTCTTGAAACCGAGGTCCCTCTACTGGTGTATGATTTCATCCCTAATGGTTCACTATATAAGATTATACATGATGGTCATCAGAGTAATAATGAATTCTTGCTGTCATGGGATGATTCCTTAAGGATTGCTACAGAAGCTGCTGGCGCTCTCTGTTACCTTCATTCTGCGGCATCAGTATCAGTTTTTCATCGTGATGTGAAGTCTTCTAATATACTCTTGGATGGAAGCTATACCGCAAAAGTTTCAGATTTTGGAGCCTCAAGGTTAATTCCGATTGATCAAACTCATGTCGTTACAAATGTACAGGGCACATTTGGGTACCTAGATCCAGAGTATTACCATACTGGGCAATTGAATGAGAAGAGTGATGTCTATAGTTTTGGTGTTGTTCTTTTAGAGTTGCTCCTTAGAAAGGAGCCAATCTTTACGAGTGCTTCTGGATCAAAGCAAAACTTGTCAAATCACTTCCTTTGGGAGATGAGATCAAGGCCAATCACTGAAATTGTTGCCCCTGAAGTTCTTGATCAAGCTTCCCAGGATGAGATTAGCACGGTTGCCTCTCTTGCCCAGGAGTGCCTGAGGCTCCAAGGTGAAGAAAGACCTACTATGAAGCAAGTGGAGATGAAATTACAACTTTTGAGAAATAAAGATTTGAGATCATGCAATGGTACTACGGAAAGCAGTTACGAGATACAACCACCAGGACCTACAAGACTTGCAACACATCGCCGTCAATCTTTGTCAACTGATGGAAATAATAGAGCCAATGTAGCATCTTCAGGCTGCTATAGCTTGGAGCAAGAGTTTCTGTCATCTGCTAGTTTACCACGATAAATTACGTTGTTTATCAAGCCATTGATTTACTCCTCGGCCTTCTTATATTCTCTTATTAATATTTTGTACGGGAACCTACAACGATCGTCATCTTTGTTGTATTCTGAACATTGTATTTCACTTATTAATTATTAGTGTGTGTTAAGTCAATGTATCATATATAATAAATTTATGTTGTCTGATCAACATGATCTCTGCTGTCTATGCTGCTAGATTGCTGAAATTTTCTATGTCATGACATAGTATGAAACTGCAGGTCCTTTTTCTGATCAAATTGTATTAGGGCCTCCCAGCAGGCAGGAGAGCTGATTGCTCCGATCCCTGCTACTATTTTGAATGGGAAAAGGACTTTAAATTTACCGTTGCAAATTGGCCTATTCCCGTGTTTGCCATCATGGAAAATCAACTATAGTGTATGCTTGTCGAATTTGCACTATTTATTATTTGTCCCATTATTACTGCAACTAGCCAAACTGAAAGTTCAAATTCCACTTTGAAACAGTGATATCTCTGTCTGAAGAACAACCTGAAACAGTTGTTCTCAAATATTTCAGGTTTTAACTGAAATATGAGTTAGTGCTCATCCGCACAAACTTCCTCTCCCTAAGATTTACCGGCTGCGCATGTGCTAATTCGTCCCTCAGCATGTTCCAATCTCAGTTTTGACACATGCATAAAAAAAACTAACTAATCGTGTATTTTTCATATTTCAAAAGTTGTATATTAATCCGTTTGTGCCATGTCCCAACGGTGCTCCCAGTCTGCTCCCAGATTAAGAGGAATTCAAATATAATATGGTTCACTACATTTTACTGTCAAACGAATGAAGCACGGTTTCCACAAAGATTTTCTGTCATGGGCATAAAGAGGGGCGCCGTAGGGCGCAAGTGTCCTAGTTGGGTCTTAAGCCCATTAGTGTTAATTAGTGTCTCTCTTAGTTATTTGCCTATAGGAATAGTACCATATTGTCTAGGCACAAGAGGTGTTAGTCCTATGTAC